>NC_080670.1:133284577-133524577 GCF_030247195.1 Topomyia yanbarensis | reverse complement strand
GGCATATATATATATATATATATATATATATATATATATATATATATATATATATATATACTATATATATATAATATATATATATATATAATATATAGTATATATATATATATATATATATATATATATATATTATATATATATATATATATATATATATATATATATATATATATATATATATATATATATATATATATATATATATATATATATATATATATATATATATATATATATATATATATATATATATATATTATATATATATATATATATATATATATATATATATATATATATATATATATATATATAATATATATATATATATATATATATATATAATATATATATATATATATAATATATATATATATATATATATATATATATATATATATATATATATATATATATATATATACATACATCCATATACTCACAAAAGGGTTGCCAAGACTGCTGCTGGACTGTGAGTGTGAATAACTGCGCCTGCATTTTTTCACGATACGCCAACATAAACAGTGGAGTGCACTGACTTTTCGTCAACCTACAATAAAAAGAACATTATCAAAAACATTACATACGAAGTTTGTGAGGGAATTTCCGAACTTTGTTCTCAGGTTAGTATTTAGGCATGAATAATAATTCGTTCCCTAAACACTTCTTTCCTACTGGGAGCAACTATTCAAACTTCGCTATCGTCGACTGGACGCCTGTTATGAGGTTGTCTGCAACCTCCGTTGTAGTCGCACGTGCTGTCAGTCAGTAACCAAGCCCAAGTACATGAGCGAAGCATGATCGAATTGCCTTCGATATCAAATGCGATATAGACGATTTTCTATACGAATTTACGGGAGATTGCAGCGACATATTGTGGCTACAGAGAACTATCTGGGTAATCGCACTAAATCGTCTCAATTTCTTAGAGTGGGATAAAAAGGCTTTAGCTGTGATCATGGTCTCGAATTAGAACGAAAAAAATAGATGGGGTAGTGTTTATAGGTGTGCCAACGTTTCAAATCACGTCTAATCGAAGACTGGATTTAACACATTCCTTCGTAGTAACAACAACACGGCGATATGACTGGTTTTTTTTAAGTAGAATACGTCTAACGTTTCAATATGGGGGTCCCTTTTCAAAAATTTCTGCTGAGAAATTTTCCTAGCTTTCAAATGCGAATAACTTCCGTTGTACCGATCGAAATCGCTATATCTTTGCACTATCTGATCGGAAATATTTTGACAAAAGCACTAATATTTGATACTAATTCAAAGAAGATTTTTATTAGCCTATTAGTTTGACTGTTTTGGAAAATAACAGAAATCGATAATTTGCAAGTTGAGTAGTGTAGTTGCAATGGAGCAAACATATAAAAACGCCATCGTTTCTAGAAGTATTTAAACTATGTGTATTGAAGGGATTTGTTGTGGAATGACAGGAAGAGCAGCGAGAAATAGTTACGCAGTGTAGGCGAGCGTTTTTTCTCGGCTCTCTGTTTTTCGTTATAGGACTTATTGACTCCCCAAACCAAGGTTTTTGGATGCGTGGTAGGCAGTTTTTAAACTTACCCTTTTATTTTTACGAGAACGACATTCATTCGCATTCACACATTGATAACGAGCATAATCCATAACAATAAATCAATAAGTTAGCGTGATTTTGGAAAAAATAAGTTTTTGGCATAAAGTAACGTAAAGTTAATATCAATTACGAACGTGTTCCTAATACCGAGAAGTCTTACGATCTACTACTGTCAGGAGTACCGTATAATCTTGAAAACATCGTTCGACAAGTTGCAGTTGTCTTAGGTTACACTGTTAAGGAAGTACCTTTGATTCGTGCTAAGCGTTTGGCTCGAATGCCAATATCTGCTGGAGCTACACCTCCGATTGTATTGCAATTCGCATTCAAAATAGTTCGGGATGCGTTTTATCACCGATATCTATCTGAAAAGAAGCTGTCGCTGGTTCATCTGGGTCTTAGCGTGAATAAGCGTATTTATCTGAATGAAAATTCAACGGAGCAGTCCAGAAAAATCAAAGGTAGTGCAATTAAGCTGAAGAAGACTGGTAAACTGTTCAGTGTATTCAAAAAGGATGGCCTGGTATACGGTAAAGTAACTACGGATGCTGCAGCCAATTTATCATCTTGATCAGTTGAACTATGTATAAAAATCCTTCCCGTTAAGTTTTTCTTGGTCCTTCCTAAAATATCCATGATTCCCCTCCTTATATTCCCGTGAATGATCCATGCCTAAGAGTATTTTTTTCCCTTTCCAATTGAGCTCTCTATCTTCCTTCCTTGTTGATCCATGACTCCTTTCCCACACAATCCGTGTCTTATCCGTCCTGAAAGTCTTGGTGATGGAGCGTGGCTCCTGTTGCTGTTGCTGTTTCGATGAACTTTGCTGTTGCTGTTGTTGTTACTGGGTGATGCTGTTGTGTCCTGTTGCTGCTATTTACCATCAATATGTCATGCTGTTACTCGAGCTGAGGTATCATTATTCAAATTATAGTAATTATGTATTTAGAAAACTATAAGCACTTTCACTTTTTACATTTCTTATAAAAGAAATGTATAGAATTCGCTCAAACTTTCAAGATTTTTTTCGAGGCCCGGAGGGCCGAGTCTTATATACCAATCGACTCAGCTCGACGATTTGGGACAATGTCTGTGTGTTTGAGTGTGTGTGTGTGTGTGTGTGTAACGGACAAATTCTCATTCGTGTTTCTCAGCAATGGCTGAACCGATCTTACACAAACCATTTTTAAATGAAAGAACTAAAAACAGTATGAACGCTATTAATTTGTTTTTGATTCTGATGTTTAGTTTCCAAGATATGAATGTTTGAATGCGTAAAAATGGAGTTTTTTGCAGTTTTTTTTTTATAATTATCTGCCGAAATTGACAATATAAATTAACAAATTGTTTTTAGACAGCTTTAACGAATACCTTTCGAACAAGTTATGAAGATATTTAACATTAAATGCGGACGAAAGATTTTTATCATTTCCCATTGCCAGAAATATGACCAAAAACATGTAATCACGGCTTATTTTAGGTAAATAGAATCTTCGGAGAATTTAATGGAGGTAATATGCCCTTTCTTTTGGTATTGTGCTTTTGCTGATTAATCCCCCTATGAGTGAGATATTTTCACAAATTTTCTTGGAAGTGATTATATCGATATGATGTCTTCAGCTAATTTGTAGCTCTTACTTTTGCGAATAACTTTACTACAGACTTTAAATATTTATTTTGAACACTTTAAAAGTTATGGCTTGTTGTTTGTTGATTACTCTTTGTCGCCTATTTATTGTTCAATATAGTAATAATCCATTGAAATAAGCTAAACATTATTTCGATAAAACGAATTTTGTATTTCATTTTACTATCAACAACCGCTAGAAATAATCACCGAACACTTCCAAGTTGTCTGGAAGGAACTTGATAACTTATCAGTACAAAAATGTTCATTTGTGCGAACCTTCTGACTGCAATTTTTCTAACTTATAACCATCGGATCGATCTGAAACATATCGGAAAATGAAAAGCGAAATAAATAACTCCAAGCAACGGCGAAGCCAAGAGAAGGTTTTGGGGTTTAACACCATACAACCCCCCCCCCCCCCCGCCACCACACCCAAAAAAAAAATATTGGATTGAAGTTGAAAATTCATTGATGCAGACTGATTTAATTCAATATTACAATAACAATTATCTGATCCGTAGATTGATAACCTGTTGTTGTAAACATCATGAGGACTTTTGATAAATTGTCGGAATGGGGTCCTGATATGTAACTGATCTATTGGTCTTGATTTCACAGTTGTCCAATAGCATCAATATCAAATTCCTGCCTGAAAACATTCCAATAGAAAATTCCAGAGTTCTGTAATCAATCATAATCCTCAGATTTATTTTCAAATTGAGCTCGTTTTTGTAGAAATGTACTGTAATAAGGGTCTTTATTTAATAGGAAGCGAAGTTAAAATTGATTTAATGTTTATGAAACATAGAACTGCTCACCAAAAAATGCATAACTTTCAACATTTGCTAAAAATGTTTTTGCCTTTCTCATTCACTCTAAAATTCGTCAATCTAATCCCGACCCGGAGAGCCGAGTGTCATATGCCAATCGACTCAGTTCGTCGAGAACGGAAAATGTCTGTGTGTGTATGTATGTATGTGTGTATGTGGAAAAAATGTGACCTCTGTTTCTCAGATATGGCTGGACCGATTTGCACAAAGTTAGTCTCAAATGAAAGGTACAACCTTCCCATCGGCTGCTATTGATTTTTTTTATTGATTGGACTTCCGGTTCCGGAGTTACGAGTTGAAAAGTGCAATCACACAGCAAATTCCCATATAAACTGAAATGAAAAATTTTCAAAATCAAATTTGTATTTTTGATGCCAAATGACTTTAAAATGCATGAAACATTGAGATGTTTGACAAAAATTGACTTCTTTGGACTTTGGTACATTTTTGCCTTTCTCATATAGAAAGGTTATGCAATCACTCCAAAAATCGTCAATCATACCGGCCCGGAGGGAGTATGCAGTGAGGGGTTGCTACTTTGAAATTAAAACTAGTTTAAAATTTCTTAACAAGTTGAAAATTTTCGGCAGGACCTGGACCTCCCGGATCTTTCTCCATGATCCGCCGCTGGTTTCAAGCGATGTTTCAGTATCACATAGTATCTCAAGATCGTGGCTGTCGATCCATTGTATGTATGTGCAAATCGCACTGAACATGTAATATTCATTTCCACCATTGTATTGAACATAACCAGCCATGGAATCGTAGTCTGGACAAATGAGACTAGCACAATTGCACCACTAGGTGGATTAAAACAGGTTTTTATTTTGGGAATGCGTCGAGTTGAGACGAAAACGTAATATGATTAATAACGAGGATAACACTTTCCGAATGTAGAGAGAAATTTATGAAAAATGACGATTTCCATTCGATTCTAGCAGGTTCTGATCGATTTTGATGAGCATTTGATTTTTGTTGTATGGCCAATTATATGTATAAGTCAAATGTTTAAAAACAGTCATTTAAGGTCAAGATAGCATCATTTTGAAACCGCCAATTTCGGAGGTTTAGTATCTTCGATGAGTTTTACAAACGTTAACCTCAGGTTAATATTCATGACTTCAATAAAGTCTCAGCAAATTCGCTAAAGACACGAACTCTGTTACTATTTTCTGAAAAATTAATTCTGCATAATTTGCAAACTTAAAAAATTACGGTTTCGGAATTATTCCGTTTGGACAGTATGATCGATTTTCACTAAACCGAATTTCTGGCTACGCCGCTGATTTCAAGTAAGTAGAAACAAAGTCGTTCTACACTCGTTCAAAAAAAACTTCTTCGAATGCTGAATATCTATTATAACACATTGAAACCCCGATTTTATCAGCCAAATATGAACATATGTTTGATGGGCTCTAGCAGACGAACAAGACTGAATTCGAGTAAATCCTTTCTTGAGCATGTTTTCCTTATCATGAAGATATGCGAAATATGCGAAAATAAAAAGTTCATCAAAATCAGAAATAGTTATCAGACTACATCAAGGGACGAGAAGAATATTTTAACAACTTCAGTTTATTATAAAGAAAAAAATTTCCCGATTTAGTCCCCATTTTGTCAGCCTAAAATTCACCATGAGACTGATAAAAATGGGTCTTTATTGTATGTATTATTCGCTGTGTTTCACATTAATAGGTACATTTCATTTTTGGAGATTTTTTTATTGCATCGAACTACAACAATTTTTAGGTAGTTTTCAAGGGATTATTTTATAGACTTCTTCCAAAATTTGGCGAGCCTACTCCAATTCGTATACCAATTAATTGGTATACTTAAGGGTTTATATGTTGTAGATAGAGAAAATACTGAAATTTTCAGCTTTTTTCCTACACAATATTACGGAAGCTTATTAAACAATTTTTCCTAATAAGTTTGTGAAAATTATAAACTCTTTGAAATTTTTTAATAGTTTTATTTTTTATTTAACCGTGATTTTTTAATAAATAGTGACCATGACTTCACAACGTAGTCTATTTTTCATGGCTTGCGGTGAGCACGATCTCTCGAATTGCTGAACTGAAAATTATGGAATAGAAATTAATTTTTAGTATTCTTTACAGACCCGCTGGTGCCCTAAAACGATTTCGCTAGATTTTCAGAGCACTGTGCACCCAGTGCATTAACGCAAGTGACGGAAGGTTATCGAAAAGTTTCGTGAAAATGAAAATTCCAGTAATGATGATGATTTTCCCAAACGGTTCGTTTCGAGAGGTTTTTATTTGTTCTTTGGCATTAGGATTAGCGATAATGATTTAAATCAAGGATACTACTGGGAAGTCACCTTTAGAAAAAGTCAATGTCGAGGTAAAATTTGAAACTTGCACGCATGCACTTCAGAGATAGCATGATATCAGGAGCTGCGATTTCATTTCAACGCTTTTTTGTGAAAAGGGCGATACTTACAAATGTAAACACGATCTCTCGAATTGCTGAACTGAAAATTATGGAATAGAAATTAATTTTTAGTATTCTTTACAGACCCGCTGGTGCCCTAAAACGATTTCGCTAGATTTTCAGAGCACTGTGCACCCAGTGCATTAACGCAAGTGAGGGAAGGTTATCGAAAAGTTTCGTGAAAATGAAAATTCCAGTAATGATGATGATTTTCCCAAACGGTTCGTTTCGAGAGGTTTTTATTTGTTCTTTGGCATTAGGATTAGCGATAATGATTTAAATCCAGGATACTACTGGGAAGTCACCTTTAGAAAAAGTCAATGTCGAGGTAAAATTTGAAACTTGCACGCATGCACTTCAGAGATAGCATGATATCAGGAGCTGCGATTTCATTTCAACGCTTTTTTGTGAAAAGGGCGATACTTACAAATGTAAACATAGGGTTTTTTCATACATGCGAATGAGGGCTTTGAAACGCAACAAATTAACCTAAAAATTTTGATTCTACGATATTGCTTTCTTAAACTACAGCAAAAACACAACGGGCGAAACTGTATTTTTGTTTGTTTATTTAAAGATTCGCCCTCCACGCTCCATGCAAACAAACAGGCCGATACTTTTTTTGCTAGCAGTTTAGAGGCGGAACTGTTATTTTCGTATTTTTTAGGATTACCAAGCTGATACCAGCTGTAAATAGTAACAATGATCTCTATTGAAAAAACACGGACGAAATCGGTGGTGTAGAACGGAAGTTATTATAAAAATATAAGAAATGTAAAACGTAAGGGCGATACTTCAATACTGATAGGTGGGACCGAAAAACTAAACAATCGCCAAAGGGGTGATACTCATAACAGTTTTTGCAACCGGCCGAGACGGTTGTGCCTCCAGGTGGAAGGTTTTGTTCTCGAGAGAGTGACGGAGTGCGAGACGCTGTATGCGTTTTTGTGGGAGAGAGAGAGAGAGAGAGAGAGAGAGAGAGAGACCAGTTTGTTAAGTGTGAGTCGACAGTTGATACGTCGGAGGCGTGGTCAACGACATCCTCGGTGTTTTGACAGCAAACCGCGGGTAGACGAATTTGCCTACCGCGGTGGCAGAAATCGACAGTGATCGTGCCTGTACACACAGAAAAAATATATTGTATTGGTGTCGTCGGGCAATTCTAATCGACGAGAGGGGAAGCGTCACAGGTAGACCCATTTGCTCTATTCGTCTACCGCAGAAATGGAACGACGAATAAGGAAAACAAGTGGCACCGAAAAGTGCCGCATCGACAGTGGGATTTTCGCAGCAAGCCACAGGTAGCCACATTTGTTTACCGCGGCGGTGGAAACGGAGAGAGCGCGCTTGTGGTGGTGATACCGACGAGCAGCTTAACCGGAGAGAGTTTTGAAGTGTTGCAGGTAGACCTATTTCTCTACTGAAGAAGCAACGCGACGAAGAAGGACAGCAAGTGTCACATTGTCAAACAACGGGCACCGAGTTTACAACGTAACACATGAGGTGTGTTCTACAGGTATAACAGGTATATTTTTCATTCCTTTTTGTGATAGTTTTTATTGCTAGGTAAAATGGATGAAGAGATGGGAGAACGAGTAACAGACCCTCCCCCTAAACCTTATGCTGAAAATGTAAATCCGACTAGAATTAAAATTTACCCAGAGTCGTCAACGGGACCATGGATTGTATTTATTAGGCGTAAAGTAAAGGCGCTAAATATTATTCAAATTTCTAAAGATTTGACTTCGCGATTCTCGGATGTAAAAGAGATCGTCAAAGTCAATAAAGATAAAATACGCATTGTCGTTGGTAGTCTCAAACAAGCCAATGCAATTGCTTCTTGCGAGCTTTTTATGCGTGAGTATAGAGCGTATATTCCTTCAAAGGAAATTGAAATTGATGGGGTCATCACAGAATCGAGTTTGACTGTTGATGACATAATTAAGCATGGGGTTGGTCGTTTCAAAGACACCATACTTAAAGACGTAAAAATACTTGAATGCAAGCAATTGCATTCAGTATCACACGAAGGAGATAAAAAAGTTTATCGACTGTCTGACTCATTTCGAGTGACTTTCGCTGGGTCTGCGCTGCCCAACTATGTCATTATCGATAAGATTCGTCTCCCTGTTCGCCTTTTTATCCCTCGTGTAATGAATTGCCTTAATTGCAAACAGCTTGGCCACACAGCCACTTACTGTTCCAATAAGGCACGGTGTGGCAAATGTGGGGGTTCTCATCAAGAGGATACATGCAATGAAAATTCAGAAAAATGTTTAATGTGCGGAGAAAACTCACATGAGCTCCCTGCATGCCCCATTTATAAATTGCGTGAGGATAAAATTAAACGATCCTTGAAGGAGAGGTCTAAGCGCTCCTATGCAGAAATGTTGAAAAATGCTACCCCTAAACCCATCTTCTTAGAAAACACTTACGCATCTCTATTTTCGGAACAGTCTGACTCTGACGGAGCGTGCGAAGGTACATCATTTGTTTTACCCGGAAATTCCAGAAAAAGAAAAAAGTCTTCTTTTCCCAAGCTGCCAAAAAAGGGCCTTAAAATTTCTCCACCAATAGATAAACTGCGCCCAAAACCGAAAAATTCCGATTCAAAACCGAAATCAATTCCGCCCGGTTTTGGGAACGTACAATCCAAACAGAACACCATTACTGGAAATAATAAAATTTCGACTTCCTCTGAGCCTCAGCCGGGGATAGGATTATTGAAATTTTCTGAAATTGTTGATTGGATTTTTAAAGCATTCAATATTTCTGAACCACTAAAGAGTATACTTTCAGCTTTCCTCCCAACAATTAGAACATTTTTAGAGCAGCTGATTGCTCAATGGCCCATCCTTGCAGCGATTGTATCTTTCAATGGGTAATTCACCTCCTCCAATGAAAGATTCCATCACTGTTTTACAGTGGAATTGCAGAAGTATCATACCTAAAATTGATTCCTTAAAAATTTTACTGCATAATTTAAAATGCGATGCTTTTGCTCTATGTGAAACATGGCTTACCTCAAACATTAATTTCAACTTAAATGATTTCAACATTATTCGCCTAGACCGAGACACCCCGTATGGAGGAGTGCTTCTAGGAATTAAAAAGTGCTATTCTTTCTATAGAATTAACATCCCCTTGTTTGCGGGCATTGAGGCTGTAGCTGTCCAAACGAGCATTAAAGGCAAAGACATGTCTATCGCTTCTATATATATACCTCCCAAAGTTCAAATTGGACAACGTCAAATTTTTGAGGTAGTGGAATCCATGGCTGCTCCGCGTCTGATACTGGGAGACTTCAACTCGCACGGAGTATTGTGGGGTTCCCTCTACAATGATAATCGATCCTCTTTGATATACAATGTTTGTGACGAATTTAATATGACAGTTTTAAATACTGGCGAAACAACACGCATCCCCAGACCTCCTGCACGTCCAAGTGCATTAGATCTATCTCTGTGCTCGACATCACTTCGGTTAGATTGCACGTGGAAGGTTGTACCTGATCCTCACGGTAGCGATCATTTGCCAATCGTTGTTTCAATTAACAGTGAATTAGGCCTTACGAATTCAATCAATGTTCCTTATGACTTAACACGAAATATTGATTGGAAAACATACGAAACATTAATTTCCACTTCTCTTGCTTCGACAGAAGAGCTACCCCCTACCGAAGAATATGAATTCTTAGCGGGTTTAATTATTGAAGCAGCAGAACAAGCCCAAACGAAATGCAATCCTGGAATGACAATAAATAGACGGCCCCCTAATCCTTGGTGGGACAAAGAGTGCTCTGATGCATATGAAGCTAAACAAGTTGCCTACAAAGAAATTATGAAACAGAAAGGGGGTATACGTGAGAACTTTGAAAATTATTTCATTTTGCAAAACAAATTTGAAAGTATACGTCGTGCCAAAAAATCTAGTTATTGGAGACACTTCGTTAATGGCTTGTCAAGAGAAACATCAATGAGTACTCTTTGGAACACAGCCAGAAGAATGAGGAATCGAAACGTGACTAATGAAAGCGAAGATTTTTCGAATCGTTGGATATTTAATTTTGCCAAGAAAATTTGTCCCGATTCTGCTCCTGCGCAGAAAATCACTCGCGATGCTCCCACAAGTAACGATTTCATAGATTCGCCTTTGACAATGATGGAATTCTCAATTGCACTCCTCTCATGCAACAATAATGCTCCGGGACTAGACAGAATTAAATTCAACTTGGTGAAGAATCTGCCTGACCTAGCAAAAAGACGCTTGTTGAATTTATTCAATAAGCTTCTTGAGCAGAACATTGTCCCGCACGACTGGAGACAAGTGAGAGTTATCGCTATTCCAAAACCGGGAAAGCCAGCCTCCGATCATAACTCGTATCGACCGATTGCAATGCTATCCTGCATCAGGAAATTGTTGGAAAAAATTATCCTACGACGTCTCGACAATTGGGTTGAGGCGAACGGCTTGCTATCAGATACCCAGTTTGGTTTTCGGAGGGGAAAGGGAACGAATGATTGTCTGGCGCTACTTTCGTCAGAAATCCAACTCGCTTACGCAAAAAAAGAACAAATGGCGTCTGTGTTCTTAGACATAAAAGGAGCATTCGACTCAGTCTCCATTGATGTTCTCTCGGAGAAGCTACATCAATGTGGTCTTTCACCGATATTAAATAATTATTTATACAATTTATTGTCAGAAAAGCACATGCATTTTTCATATGGCGATTTGGCGACATTCAGAATAAGTTACATGGGCCTCCCACAAGGCTCTTGTCTAAGCCCCCTTCTCTATAATTTTTACGTGAATGACATTGATAATTGTATTGTCAGCCCATGCACTTTAAGACAACTTGCAGATGATGGGGTGGTTTCTGCCACAGGACCAAAAGCTATAAATTTACAACAACCATTGCAAGATAGCTTGGATAATTTATCAATTTGGGCTTTAAAGCTGGGCATCGATTTCTCTACGGAGAAAACAGAGTTGGTCGTTTTCTCAAGGAAGCGTGATCCAGCTCAGCTTCAGCTTCAGTTGGTTGGTAGAACGATAGCCCAAGTCCTGACTTTTAAATACCTTGGAATTTGGTTCGATTCTAAAGGCACATGGGGAGGCCACATTAGGTATCTAATAACGAAATGCCAACAAAGGATAAATTTTCTGCGAACAATAACTGGAGCATGGTGGGGTTCTCATCCAAGTGACATGATAAGATTGTATCAAACAACAATACTTTCAGTAATGGAATATGGGTGCATCTGTTTCCGTTCAGCTGCGAACACTCACATTATTAAACTGGAACGGATACAGTATCGCTGTTTACGAATTGCCTTAGGTTGCATGCAGTCGACCCATTCAATGAGTCTTGAAGTACTAGCGGGAGTTCTTCCTTTAAAAGACCGATTCTGGGATCTCTCTTCTCGTTTACTTATTCGATGTGAGGTTATGAACCCACTGGTAATTGAAAATTTTGTCGAGCTTCAACCCCAAACCAGATTCATGACAGTGTATTTCAATCACATGTCACAAGAAATAACGCCTGCTAGGTATGTTCCCACATACGTCAATATACTAGATATTCCTGAATCCACTTTATTCTTTGACACGTCCATGCAAGCAGAGATTCGTGGAATTCCGGATCATCTACGCTCGCGGGAGATCCCTAAGATATTCACAAGTAAATATCAACACATAGACTGCCTTAAAATGTTTTACACTGATGGGTCACGAATCAGTGAGGCCACTGGTTTCGGTATTTTCAACAATAATTTTTCAATTTCTCTCAAACTTGCAGAACCCGCCTCTGTTTATATAGCGGAACTAGCAGCAGTTCACTATAGTTTTCAAATAATTAATACTTTACCCCCGAACCATTACTTTATCCTCACTGATAGTCTCAGCACAATTGCAGCTCTACGCTCAAAGAGGATTGATAATCACGATCCATTCTTTTTGGGGAAGATACGAGAATCTCTGAGTAACCTGACAAAAAAATGTTATAAATTTACCCTAGTGTGGCTCCCCGCCCATTGCTCTATTGCGGGCAATGAGAAAGCTGATAATTTAGCCAAGATTGGTGCACTAGATGGTGAAATATATGAAAGACCCATCGCTTACAATGAATTTTATAGCGCTTCTCGACAGAGGACACTTGCTAGTTGGCAAACATCTTGGGACAATGGAGATATGGGACGATGGCTACACTCAATTATCCCTAAAGTATCAACGAAGGCATGGTTCAAAGGATTGGATGTAAGTCGAGACTTCATCCGTGTGATGTCTAGGCTCATGTCCAATCATTATACTTTAGATGCGCATCTCCGTCGTATTGGGCTCGCTGAGGGTAATCATTGTGCTTGTGGCGAAGGTTACCATGACATTGAGCATGTTGTTTGGTCCTGCACTGAATATCGTGAAGCCAGATCACAATTAGTAGATTCTTTACAAGTCCGTGGAAGAGCAATCCATGTTCCTGTTAGAGACATCCTGGCGTATCGCGATCCTCTATACATGGAACTTATCTATCATTTTCTAAAAACAGCGTCTGTCAAAATTTAATTAAATTCATCTCCTCATACTCTCATCCAAGGCTAATCATTCACCAATTAAAGTGTCCTAGAATATTTAGTTTTTAAATTTAGACAATAACAGAAAAAAAGTAAATAAATACACCCGAAAATACTAGATCATTATGAAATACAACAATGTAAGGAAAAAAGCAAACAATAAAGTGATTTCAGTGTTAGTTTTAGACAAAGTACTAGTATAGTTAAAATTAGTCTTAAGGATTTTGTAACGTGCTATGTAAAAAAAAGAAACTGGCGTAAAAAGCTTTTGCAAATGCCGTGTCAAATAAACGTATGGAAAAAAAGGGGTGATACTATCATTTTGTCAATTTCAATAGCAAAAACAAATTTTAATTTAATAATTTCAAATACTTTATGAAGTTTTGGGTTTCGATCACTGAATCATGCAATCTAGGATGTAAAAAACACAAAAGTTCTTAAATAGGAAATAAAACCAAGTCTGGAAATATTCACTGCTGATTTTCTTTGAATGGTATCACTGCTAGTATCGCCCTTTTCAAGAAAAAGCGCTGATTTCTTAGTTCTCAGTTGCGTTGGAAATTTGAGTAAAGTATAAACTTCAAATCGATTCAAAAAAAATTTTTTTTTGGCTAAGTACAATATATATAACCCCTTTAGGAAAATTCAGTTTTCCCACCACAATATAGATATTTTATTAACAGAGCATTAACAATAATTCGTTGGTATGTCTATTTTATGGGCCATTTTTCGCTTTCCCATTGATTTGGTTTGAGATTTCTAGCACTGATGTTGTCCTATGCTGATTTGAGCGATTCGGAGATAAGCCTTGAGTGGCACGAGAGAATTTTAATTTTTCCTCCGAAAAGGATGAGTTATAAGAAATGTCTCATCACACTGTTAGGTGGATTAAAAACGGTTTTACTTATAAGATTGTTAGTTTCATTATGTTAACTCAGTAATGGACAAGTATGGACTTATCATGCATCCCTCGCATTGTTATGAATTGTGCTCTGAGATCTGATCTGTTGAATATTTGTCATATTAACATCCAAAGCATATGTGCTCGCCAGTTGAGCAAACTAAGCGAGTTTGTCCAATGTTTCACCACAGATAACAGACGTTTAGGCTAGAACAAAATTTCTTCAAAAACCTGTGTAAACTTTCAAATTAATAAACGTTGGAAATCCGTGTTTCACTATTGCCATATGCGCAACTGTTTGCTACACGTGTTTGACAGCTGCACTCTAACTGCATTGTGTCGTTCACTGCGCCATCTGCAAACGTTTGCCAAACGTGTTTCAGACGTCTAATTTATTCGGAATTTCAGTAGCGGGTATTTACACACGATTCAAATCGAGCCTAAACGTCTGTTATCTGTGGTTTCACCAATAGCAAGCTTGATATTATCTGTTTAACTGAAACATGGCTCACGGAAAACGTCAGTGACTCGGTGATTGCTGTTGATGGGTACAATTTGATTCGTAACGATCGAACCTATGGCAGAGGTGGTGGTATCTGTGTGTATTATCAGCAGAACCTTCATTGTAACATTATCTAATGTTCAGAGCTTACTCAGGTTAACGATTACATGAATTTGACTGAATATCTTATTATTGACGTCCGATATCAATCGACCAAATTCATGCTTGTCGTTTGCTATCATCCGCCTAGGGCCGATAGTTCTGAAATCCTCTATCTCAAATTTGCTGAGTTATCTACTCAATATCCCAATGCTATAATTGTAGGCGATTTTAATACCGACTTAAGTAAATCTTGTTATAAAACCAATAGATTTAAAAATGTTATTGACAACTTAGGTTTCACTTGTATTAATTCAGAATAAACTTATTACCATTCGAGTGGTTCGTCATTGATTGATCTTCTACTTACGAATAATCCTGATTTTATACCAAACGTCAACCAGGTTTCAGCACCGGGTTTCTCGAAGCATGATATAATATTCGCCTCTATTAATATTTCCCGCACGTTGATAGAAACAACAAGAACGTTTCGTGACTATGCATGTGCCAATACAATGTTGCTTCAAAATGCTTTTTGTTCAGTTGATTGGTCCTTATTGTATAGCATTGATGATCCTAATGTCGCTGTAACTTTCTCAATGTTAATTTATTGAGAATTTACAATGCAACAGTTCCTATTCGCTGTTACCAGCCCAAACGTAATCCATGGTTCAACAATGAAATATTGAGCGCCATGATTGAGATGAACATTGCGTATCGATCCTGGAAATCAACTAGAAGTAACAATGATTTTGACCAGTACAAACGTCTTCGAAACAATGTTACGCGTTTGATAAATCTACCCAAAATGAATTACGTATCGAGTTACATTGCATCTTCTAATTCAAATAAAGAGCTTTGGCAACTGTAAGAAATAAGCCGAGAAGAAATAAAATAAATTAAATAAATTTAATTACACATACTATATTAATAATTGAAGAAACCTATTTCCGTAATTGGTTTCAGTGTACTCTGAATAAATCTTGCACATCATACACACTTGTATTGGTGCTGTATAGTATTGAAAGAGAAGAGCAAAAATGTATTCATGGAAATTACAGTTATGAGAAGTGTCATGCGTGAGCGAAGTAGACTGCCCGCTAGACATATAACAGTAACATGAAAAAGGAGAGCGAAACAGTAGACAATGACAACAGTTAAGATTTTCGGTGATACGAGGAACACAATGTGCGAGCGAAGTAGATTCTCTGCGAGCCACATACCAGTAACGAGAAAGCGGGCACTTTTGGATTGTTGTTTAAGTAACCATGGAGAATTCACAGTTCATTAGAGCTCGATATGCGACATGTCTCTCCGAGATGATGGGTTATTGCGAGAGAATTGAGAATCCGGTACATTTGGTTCGTTGTTGGTGTAACCATAGATAAATTACAGTTATTTGAAGATTATTCGCGAGCTGCAAAACAGTTATAAGAAACGGTTATAACATTTAAATAGTTGTTTATGTAACCATGGACGATGGGCGTGTTTACTTGACTCTCAGAGAAATAATAAGATATTGCGAGAGAATTTAGTATTTGGCACACTTTGATCGTTTTTGTAAAATAAGGAATTATTTTTCAGTTTTCGGAATAACGGTGCATGACACGGACGTGAAAACATGGAGAGAAACCGCTTCGAACACGACATTGGCGCAGAAAACGCTCCTAAAGTGTAAGTATGACTTCCAGATTCCGCAATGAAGCTATAGTCTGCGGAACTCAATTCAATGTCGTTGTTTCTGAATAACGCGAAATTTTGATAGCACTTTTTAGAAATTTTTTATCTTAGAGAGCAAAATGGCGGTTACAAGTAAGCCTCGAGTGGCACGAGAGAATTTTAATTTTTCTCTGAGAAGGAATGCTTCTGCCTCGAGTGGCATGTGAAAATTTAAATTTTTCCTCCGAGATGAAATGAAGGAGATAAGCCTCGAGTGGCACGAGAGAATTTTAATTTTTCCTCTGAGAAGGAATGCTTCTGCCTCGAGTGGCACGTGAAAATTTTAATTTTTCCTCCGAGATGGTATGAAGGAGGGGGGGGGGGGTGGTCGTAGCGTAGTTGGTAAATCGATTTCCTTGTACGCAGCGCACCTGGGTTCGAGTCTCGACCCCGCACATAGGGTTAGAAATTTTTCATAAGAGATTTTTCTAACCCGAAGAGGCGAATGACCTTAAGGTTAAAACCTCTATAATCGAAAAAAAAGGAATGAAGGAGATAAGCCTCGAATGGCACGAGAAAATTTTAATTTTTCTTCCGAGATGGAATGCTTCTGCCTCGAGTGGCATCAACGAATCTTCTAATGAGAAGAAATTGAAATAAAATGGCACGTGAGCCTCGAGTGGCACGTAGTATTTTGAATAACTTTCCCCGAGAGGAAATGAAGGCTCTGTTCGGTAGAAGATGTGAGTAATTCTTCTTACATTTCTCTGTGTAGCTACTCTTATAAATGCTTCAGTTTTTACTTCACAAAGTAAAATTTTCACTTGGTGGCAGCAATTATTTTATGTGAAATTGAATGTATGAATGTAGTAGTGGTGTTCATAGACGCAGGTCTGTTCTGTATGAATTTTGCTCTAATATATGAACATGCACTTAATGATCGGTATGTACTCCGATAAAATGTTTACTATACTAAAGTTGCACGTAAAGTTCTGCTAAATTATGATGATGGCGATTTTGAAATTTTTCAAGGGTCTGAGATTTTTTTTTTTAAAAAGAGAATTTTTAAAGCATTTTTATCTTATTTACACTGTTATCCTGTTCACTCAACTAAAATTATAATTGGTCACAGAAGTAAATGTTGCGTATATTTTTGTCATAGGAAGAAGACCAGACTCGCGGAAAAGAATTTGGCTGCCCTAGAGAAGGCATTCGAGACAGAAAAGAAGCGAAATTCATGCCTATCGCTGAAATTGAGGAAGATACGCGCTGAGAAAACGCAACTTGAGGAATCGATATGCTTGGCGAATGTTGAAAAGGATTTCGCTCATTCTACAGCACATGAGGACCAACGTGATTCACTGCTCTTGACGTCGATGGGGAACTTATCGGTAGCTACACTCAATATTGCGGAATGTAAGACTGCCGAGAACGAGGAGGAAATCGACAGATAAACGTATGAAAGATGGAAGGAACTAATTAGCATTTCGGACGAATTGACAAAGATGAATATACTGAAAGTGAAGGCAGGACCAAAGTTGCTTGAACTACTTGACAGCATTTCTTCGTCGCAAGATTCGCCAGATTCAGCAACAGCACCCTACTCAGAAGAATGGAGAGCAAGATATAACATACATCAAACGAGTGATTGCTATTGCTAAACTGTGTGATTACGATGAAGGTAAAACTGCTGATACTGTAGCCGAAGTTATTCAATCACACGCGCTCAACATCAGGGTTGTTAATCGATAATTAATCGTCATCGTCGATAACGTTAACCACCCGTCAACGTCATCGGAAACTCCGTTAACGATAATTTATCGTCGGATTCATCGTCATCGTCGATAATTCATCGGTGGTTATAGCGATACATTTTGCGTTACTTTCCCGTTTATTAGAGTTGAAGTTGATGCGGTCAACTTTCAATTGTTTTGAAATAAATAACTATTGGAAGACATGTTGTTGGCAGTTGAAAATCAATAGTTTTGGACATTTTCTATGCACAGGGGGGTCCGACGATGAGTCAAAATGGAATTTTTTGTCAACTTTTCGGGAGAGTTTTATATTGAAGGGAAAGTTATTGGCAGTTGACAATCAATAGTTTTGGACATTTTCAATACACAGGGGGTTCGACGATGTGTCAAAATGGATTTTTTCAACTTTTAGGGATAGTTTATTATATTGAAGAAGTGAAAATCAATAGTTTTAGGCATTTTCAATGTACTGTCAAAATACAAATTTTTTCAACTTTTCGCGAACTTTTTATATTGAATGGCAGGTTGCTGGCAGTTGAAAATCGATAGTTTTGGACATTTTCAATTCACAGGAGGATCCACCAGTGCACTGTGTTTCCAAAGTGGCAAAAAGGTGAAATAAATTCTTTGAACCACGAAAAACATTTTTTAGCTATAGTGTCTTCAGCAAAGTTTATTTATATTTTTTTTCATTTAAAAAGTATTAGTTGGGTGATTAATCCCTCTAAAGCTGAGCAGCAAGTTTTTGTTTGGTCATTTATGAAAATAAAAAAAAAACTTTCTTTGGCAAAGTTGTTGAGAATATCTTAAGTATTAACTTCGCTGAAGAGACTATGTGTCTATCTGTCGATTTTAAATTACATTTGTGGAGATTTCTTTTATATACCCCTGAAAATTGCTTTTTTAAAAATACTTTTCCTGGTAATTTTGTAGAATTTCAAAATGTTCCAAGATTTTGTTCAGCATAAGAAAATACAGAATTGTAATAATCTAAGTTTATTTGTATATCTTACAACGTAGAAGTTATCGAATGTTGTGTCCAAAAAGCAAAACAAACACTATCAAAATCGTTTGGTGGGCTCCAACCTACGTTCGAGTCAAATTCGAGTAAATTCCTTCTTTAGCATATTTTTCTTATCTTAGAGATGCAAAATATACAAAAATAATAATACTGTACTGTAAGACCTACTTAAGGGAAATTTTTACTAAATGATCAGAACGGGTTATGAGGCTTTGTCGAGGGACTAAAAAAGAATATTTTAACCGCTCCGATTTATTAAAAAGAAAGAAAAAATATGTTAGTCCAGGTGTTTGCGTTTCGACTTCGTCTCTTCAGAACCAGAAAAAATATGTGCCGATTTTGCCAATGTCATCGTTCTATCAGCCTAAAATTCGAAAAGGGGCTGATAAAAACGGGTCTTCACTGTATTCAAAAAACCGACTAAAACTCTATTATGAGGCCGTTCATAAATTACACTACATATTTAAGGGTAAAAGAAGGAACAATGAAGCAGCTTGTTACATAGTGTAGAGAAGAAAGGGAGGAGGGGGCTAAAAGCTTCCTAACTAGAAAATGTAATCAAACATTGGAAATGTGTATGTATATTCTCTGTTTTTGAATCCGGAATCTTCTAGTTTAAATTAAAATTATAATACAATCTGTTAATCACCACACCACTAAAATGTGTAGTGTAATTTGTAAATGGCCTAATAATAGTGGTTTAGAAGTTTTTTTCAATACACTACAATTTTGCGTGCTATAAATTACTAATTACACAATAGCTCAAAATTTGTTTTCTTCATGGTCAAAACAATTTTGATCACTTTTTTGCCGCTTGGAAACACTGTGCACCTGGGACTCTTCTGTGCACAAACTTACTCGAAAAGTTGAAAAATTCAATTTTGACACATCGTCGGACCCTTCTGCGTATTGAAATGTCCAAAATTATTGATTTCCAATTGCCAACAACTTTCCCTTCAATATAATACACTTTCCCGAAAAGTTTAAATTATTTCATTTTGACGCATCGTTGGACCCCCCTGTGCATAGAAAATGTCCAAAACTATTGATTTTCAACTGCCAACAACATGTCCTTCAATAGGTATTTATTTCTAAACAATTGAAAATTAACCGGATCAACTTCAACTCCAATAAATGGGAAAGTAACGCAAAATGTATCGCGATAACCGATGAACCGACGATGACGATGAAAACGACGATACAATTATCGACGATGACGATGAAGGCGACGAAAAATTATCGTTAACGGAGTTTCCGATGACGATACATTATCGTTAACGAGTAACGCCGATAAATTATCGTGAAAAATGTATCGTATTAACAACCCTGCTCAACATCAAGGTACGTGAAGCAGGTAGGAAGATGCTAAGAAAAGGTGACTCGCTGGCTGATTTAATTGTTAAGATACGTGGTTACGAGTTAGATAAGGCAAATGAAGAGATCTTTGCGAAAACGCATCCAAAAGCAGCGCATTCTGAAATCGCTGCTGTATCGTATGGACGATCAGAAACAAGTTTCGTTTAAAATTCAAACCGTCAGCCACCGAGAAGTGCACGTCGGGGAGCAGGGCCAGCTGGTAACTGGAAGTCTTCGCGTACGAAATGGTTATCAAGACCGAGGTGTTGAGAAGTATGCTGGAACATCACATAATCAATGCTGGAGATGTACAAGTCGTTACCATTCACCATCGGAGTGTCACGCGATTAGAAAGATTTGTCGTAACTGCCAGGACGTCGCACAGTGGCCGGAGGCTGGCCAAAACCTCAAAAAATTATTTTTGAAACATTGATATTTTATATTTTTCCTAAATTTCTCATGTATTGAATGATGTACATTCGAAATTTTATGATCATTGGATAAGAACACGATTTTAAACACGAGTTTAAACGTACCAAAGTCCAGATTTTTTAATGATTTTCATTTCCGAAACCACCATTGCTCTGTTCACTACAAATGCATGTTGCTCTTTTGATTTTGGTCCGATTTTAGCACATCTAGTTTCATTGTGTAGAGGAACTAAAGAACTTGGTTAGTGAGTAAAATACATTTGGTAAATTTGCTTCGAACTATGACTTTTTAGTTTAAATATGTTTAAGGTGGTCAGATCAAAAGTACTTTGTTCACTAATGTATTCTGTACAAATTTCGGAATCATTTCGGAACGGTCACATAGTATACATTCTATGTGAAATTACCTCTACTTTTCGAATATCATGGTCTCGTTCTGCGCCTAGGTGCGCAAAAATGTTTAAGGAGATTTTGAAGCATTGTTGCTGATATGGAGACACATGGTGTTTTGTGTAAAATAGTTAGACAATCTACAGTAAACCGACACGTTCAACAATGGTTTTTAAGTAGTGTTCTTCATTTTTATGATACTGTTGACATTGGCGAACAGTAACGGAAAATCTATCATGAAAACGGGATCATAGTTATAAGAAAGGTTCAATGACACTGTATGGAAAAATGCATTTAATATTTTACGACTTTTGACATCAAAAATGAGCTCAGCACCTCAAAATTAGCTTAAATTGTGATTTTCTGCTAAATTAGATAACATTTGATGAGAAGGAAGATGATCAAATTGAAATCCCACCAGTAAGTGAATAATGCTGGGTTTTAAGTGGAGTACGATTGTTATTTCGCAATTTATGTTTTGTCATACAGGAAGTTTTTATTCCGTTCAAAGCTTGATTTCATTTGAATAAAATAACATGTATTTAGTCATTTTTTGCCTTTCTCATATAGAAAGATTATGCAATCACTCTGAAAAACGTCAACTTAATCCTGGCCCGGGGGGCCAAATTTTTCTTTCGACTCGCATAAGGTTTCTGGATTTTAACAGGGGCGTAGTTGATGGTTTACGGAGAGGGGTTACACCCCCCTCTACTGTTCACTCCCCTCCTTTTTTTAGAGATGATCGTGATTTACGGCTAACCCAAAGAATGTCAGGCGGAGGAGTTCTCATCGCAGTTTCATCTATATTTAATTCCGATCTTATTCTCTCACCAAAATTCAAAGAATTTGAACATGTATGGGTTAAAGCACATATCGCTGATGAAATCCACATTTTTGTCTCAGTGTACTTTCCACCGGACCTAGCTTGCAAATCAACATATGAGATTTTCTTTCAAGCAGCTGAAGAAATAATCTCTAATTTTCCTCCAGAATTTAAAGTTCATATTTATGGTGATTTTAATCAGCGCAACTTAGATTTTATTCCTGACTCTGAAAATGAGGGCATTCTACTTCCTGTCGTTGGTGAAAACGAAACATTACAATATATGTTTGAGAAAATTGCATTGCTAGGACTCAATCAAATAAACTATATAAAAAATCAACACAATCGTTATTTAGATCTGCTATTAACAAACATTAATGAAGATTTCTGTGTTGATGAATCTCATTCTCCCTTATGGTAAAAAGGAAACGTTTCACACAGCAATAGAATTCTCTATTTTTGTGCACAAGAATCATAATTTCATTGATTGTGACTTCGAGGACGTGTTCGATTATAGAAAAGCAAATTATGAAAATATTAAATATAAATTAAGCAGTGCTAATTGGCAGTCCCTTTTAAAGACTCAAGTGAACGTTGAATGTGCAGTGGAGATCTTTTATAATATTTTATGGCAAATAATACAGGAGGAAGTTCCACTCACGAAAAAACGACGAAATCATGCATCCAAAAATCCAGTTTGGTTTAACAAGGAAATTATTAATTTGAAAAATCGGAAGCAAAAAGCTCACAAAATTTACAGAAAACACAATAATCAGGATAATTTGGAAAAATACCTTAACATTCGTGACCAACTAACTTTGGCTATTTCTTCGGCACTAACTGTATATAATGCAAAAACTGAAAATGAGATCAAGTCATGCCCAAAAAACTTTTTTAATTACATCAAAACTAAGTTGAATTCATGCAACTTCCCATCAAAAATGTCTTTAGATGGGAAAGAGGGTGAAACTTCAAAAGATATTTGTAATCTCTTCGCAACATTTTTTCAAGAAACTTATTCTAACCATTCAGACAATGATCGTGACTTTGAATATTTTTCTTATTTTCCTGATTATTCAAGGGATGTTGGTGTCAGTCACATTAATGTTCAAGATATCTTGTCTGGTCTCAATGATCTAGATGCCACTAAAGGCTCAGGACCTGATGGAGTTCCACCTGCTTTCATAAAGAATTTAGCAATTGAGCTTACGTCACCTTTATTCTGGCTGTTCAATAAGTCACTAGAATCTGGTATTTTCCCAAAAGATTGGAAAAAATCTTTCTTAATACCTATTTGTAAATCGGATAAAAATTTTAAATTCGCAATTATCATGGAATTGCCATTCTGTCTTGCTTTCCCAAACTTTTCGAATCCATCATAAATAAAACCATTTTCAACCAAGTCAAACATAAAATAACAAATTCACAACATGGGTTTTTTAAAGGCCGTTCAGCTAGTACAAACCTTTTAGAATTTGTTGATTACTCGTTAAATGCCATGGATAAAGGAAATCATATAGAAGCTCTTTACACTGACTTCAGCAAAGCTTTCGATAAGCTGGACATTCCCATGTTAATATTCAAACTTAAAAAATTGGGAATCGAGATGAGACTCCTCAATTGGATTAAGTCGTATTTGACAGATCGTCAGCAAATAGTAAAATTCTATGAGATGAAATCTGATATAATTAAAGTTACTTCGGGGGTTCCTCAAGGTTCACACTTAGGACCTCTTCTTTTTATTTTATATGTCAACGACATCTCTCTTATTTTAAAAAACATTAAGATTCTCATATATGCGGATGATATGAAGCTATTTTTAGAAATTAGAAATAATAATGACTATAATGTTTTTCACAATGAAACACAAATCTTTTATACATGGTGTTGTAAATGTTTGCTGGAGTTAAATGTTAAAAAATGTAATCTCATGACTTTTAGCAGAAAACAAATCACGGCTTCCGTGTCAATTACAATAGGTAATCAAACCGTTCAGAAATGCGATAAAATAAGAGATTTAGGAGTTATCTTAGATAAAAAATTAAAATTTGTGGAACATTATAACACAATTGTTCATAAAGCTAGTAATATGCTTAATTTTATAAAACGCTTCGGATATCACTTTCAAGATCCTTACACAATTAAAACTCTTTACGTAGCATATGTTCGGTCTATTTTAGAATATTGTAGTATTGTTTGGTCACCATTCATAAAAAACACGAAGTGAGAATTGAGTCAATCCAAAAACAGTTTCTATTATATGCACTACGCAAGTTAAGATGGACAGTATTCCCTCTTCCATCTTATGAAGCACGTTGTATGTTGATAGATATTCAAACATTGAAAGAACGTCGGGACTATGCTATGATCTCGTTTCTAAACGATATCGTCATGCAGCGTATTGACTCATCTTACATATTGTCAAAATTAAATTTATATGCTCCCACTCGCCAATTACGCAATAGAAATTTGTTCGCGATAGGTCATCACCGTACAGACTATGCTAAATTCGGACCACTAAACCAGATGATGGCTGTGTATAACGAGCATTGTGAAAGTATTGACCTTACCATGCCCCGAACAAGTTTAAAACAGTTTTTCAACTCTTTACGGCATCATAGTACATAGAAATAGTTTAAAAATCTCTTCAAATCACCCCTCAGACCACCACCCCATCCAGCCCTCATACCCCTCCCTTTCAACCCCATTATCTTTAAACCACCACTGTATCACAAAGCATACCAATTTAAGCTGGGGAGTCGTTCGTTGATGGGACTTTCGCCCTCCTCACATACCCACCCCCGCATGACAAAATGAGTTAGCAAGCAGATAACATTGATCTAATGCTGATTAGGCTAATGGAGTATGATATTTTTTTGTTTCAAGTGTTTCACCGTCGTAACGTAGCTCATCAAGTTCGTGGCTGGCATGCCATTGTATATAAGTGCAAAGTGTACTAAGAATGTAATGGACATTTCCACAATTATGTTGAACATAAAAAGCCTCCGTGCCATAGTTTAGAGAAATGAGAAAGGCACAATTACACCGCTTGGTGGATTAAAACAGGTTTTTTATTGTTCCTTTGACTTCAAGCATACGAAATGTGATAAAAAAAACTGCGGAGACAATTTCAATTTTGAATGTAGTGAAAGTGTTCTTCTTTACAGGGCGAAATGCGCGTGAATTCGGCAACGAGCCACTGCCCACAGACGAAAACTCAAGAGAGTGTTATCGTCGGTCGTATAGAAGACGTTTTCGTGACATTCGTTATTGATTCCGGTGCTGACGTAAATACGATTACAGGAGACGTTTATGATTTGCTGATGAGTAACGAAAAATCTAGAGCTCAATTGTTCTGTATTACACAGGGTTCCGATAGGCCACTGAAGGCACATGATAGCCCTGGTGAAATTCCGGCGATTACAACTTTTGTTGCAGAGTTGTTCATTTCTGAAGGAAGGCCCTGCTTATTCGAAAAAAAAATTTACGTTGTTCGAAATGCCAAGTCGCTGTTAAGCAAAAATACTGCAGTTCGTTGCAGTATTCTACAAATTGAACTGAATGTACCGATTCAAGAAACGTTCACAAACAGAATCATTCCTAATCGATACGCCGGAGAATTGTTTACTGTGTCAGGTGTAAAAATATTCCCAAAATTTAACGTACCTTCCGTAATGCTGACATACGATCAGACCAAACCTCCATCCAGAAATATCTATACCAACATTCCCTTGGCCTTCAGAACGGAAACGGAACGAAGAATAAACGATCTCTTGGCATCCGATATAATTGAGCAGGTTACAGATACAATGAATAAATCGTTCTGCTCTTCACTGCTGGTCGTCCCTAAGGGTAGAGATAATATTCGCTTAGTCGTAGATCTAAGAGGACCAAATAAACTCATAACTAGAACACCATTCAGGATGCCAACGCTAGAGGAAATAATGTCGAACCTACAAGGTGCAAAATGGTTTTCAACCATTGATCTAACTAGTTCCTTTTTCCATGTTGTAATATATGAAGAATCACGACACCTGACTAACTGTTTCGCTGGAGATGCAGCATATCGGTTCAAACGGTTGCCATTTGGCTTATGCAATGCTCCCGACATCTTCCAGGAGATTCTACAAACAACGGTTCTGGGCGGATGTCGCAGAGTTACTTGGATGACATATTAGTACACGGGAAGACCAAAGAGGAGCATGATAAAAATCTCGAAGCAGTTTTAAACCGTCTAAGAGATCATAGTGTGAGCATAAATAACGTCAAATGCGTGTTTTGCGAACAAACGGTGAAGTTTCTTGGATTTTCAATGTGTCACGATGGCCTTCGAGTCGAGGAAGGAAAATGGGAAGCAATAAAGAATTTTCGAAGACCGCAGTCTCAGTTGGAAGTAAAAAGCTTTTTAGAACTGATGAATTTTTCGGAACGGTTTATTTTCAAGAGAGCAGACAAAACAAAATTCTTAAGGAACCTAGCGAAGTCGGATGTATTTTACTGTACGCAAACACTAAAAAAGTTGCATTTACGTCTTTAAAATGATAAACATTAGATTGTTGACATTTTATGATGGGGTAATGCGAATAACTTTTAAAAAGAGCATAATTACACGAATTAATTGTTTTTGTTGGTGCAAAATTCCAAATATCTCGAAAACTATCGCATTTTGGAAGATTTTTGTTAAATGCATTTTGATTTTAAATGAAGCTTAGAATTATATTCCGTAATAAAATGTCAATGTCAATTAGTAGTAAATTTAAAAACATGTATAAAGTTATTGTTAGAAAAACTTTTTTACCGATAAGTTCTCCATCATGCTATCACATTCAAAATGTTTCTTTTCTCTTTAGGTTTTTGTTGACAAAATATAAAATATTAAAAAATGGGTTTTTTCGCAATTTAAATGTTTAAAATAAATTTTTATTTTTTTTGAAAAATGACACAACATTTTTTTCAGTGTATATTTTTTTCGGACAGAAGTATTCATTCCCTGTAACTCGTTCTCCGATAGTTTTGCTGTATAAAATACATTGAACGAACAAAAAATTTTTGAAATTCATACACGTGGAAACCTTTACGCCCTTTTGAAAAGTTGAGGCTTGAGGCAAAATAATCTTATTACCTGTGGAAAATGTTTAGTCTTCCATGCCGGTGAAACGTGTAAAGTTTCATCGGAATCGAAGATGCTCGGTCACGATTTTAAAGATTTTCGGACGGATCTTCGTGGAATTCCTCTACTCGAAATGTCCGGTAAGACAATTCGTGAAGTGGGGCAAATGTTGAAGGTGAACATGAAGCTCAACGTAGCAGAAGTTAACGCGGTGCAATTCCACCATTTACGTCATGCTGTACTGATTATGTTCAAAAACATTAGTCAAGCAGAATCATTCGCTTCCCAGAACTACATGAAACACGTCATCGAATGTAATGACATTTTATAAAGTATCCCAACGTATATAGATATTGACAGTATTGAAATTAAGATACATGACCTGGCTCCACGTACTAGTTCCTCCGCTAAATCATGTCAAAATACGAAGAAATGAATAGCGTTAAGAAAGTTAGTTGGAGGAACTTCTTCCCAAGACATCGCAACGGCGTTCGTGTGCTGAGAATGTGTCCGACAAAACCTATTTCCTCTTACTTGACTTTTACATGCAAATCACCTCATAGTGTTGAATATTCTCAACTCTCTCTTCAAATATTGTGAGCTGCTACACCACGGGAAACCTTGCGCGAAGGCTGCTAATGAAATTCCACCTGAAACGACCAAAGCCAGTAGACAATCATAGTATTCTAAACCACAACCGCTTGGTGAACCAACAACTACTGACCGGGCATTAACGAACACCAGCTCAACAACGATCGGGCCCAGTACCACTAAACCATCTGCCATTACCAACATCGAAGTAAAAACGATTACAGAAAATGTTTCCAAACCAACAACCAACACCACCAATAAAGAATCAAATACCAATGAAGAAGGATTTACAATAGCGACTCGTAAGCACAAACAACAAATAAGAACATCCGACCGTGAGCAACATGAATGCAGTACCGATGACGACATGAACGTAAACGAAAACGCGAGAGAAGACGGACCGAATGACCCCCAAGGTGCGGTAGACAACGCACCTAATATGTCACCACCAAGGAAGAGGATCTCAACACGCAGCAGTAAGATGCGTCAACAAGACCCGACGAACAGGCTATACCGATATTTTTTTCTATTGAACTGTGTCAAACATATTTAAAATTTAAAAAAAAAACCTGTTTTAATCCACCTAGCGGTGCAATTGTGCCTTTCTCAATCATGAACACGAGAATTTTTTAGTTGCTTATATTTATTAAAAGCTTTCAAATTTATACATTACAATTTTATTATACATGACTTGACAGCTATATACAAGAAAAGAAATCATCATTCGAGTTCTAAAATTTTGCAAAAGAAAAACCAGCCACGGTAATATTGAATTGAAAAAGGAGCGAAATCGGTTAATTCCCAAAAAGTCGATTTTCATTAAAAAAAAATTTTCGAAATAAGATAAAATCTCGACGTTTCATGCATTTTAAAGATGTTTGGCATCAAAAATACGAATTCTAATCTGAAATATCATGGGGTCCCCCCTTTGAAAAAAATATTGAGTTCCGGCTTATATGGGAATTGGGACGGATCAGTCGAAATTTCCGGAACCATATAAGCGATGCAAAATGCCTACCTTTTCTGCGGCTGTAATTTTTCTGCCTACATTCTCGTTTCTCTTTCGACTCTGCTGTCCTTCGCTATTGGAAGACGCCCTGCGCTGTATGGCAGTCTGTAAGCAAAGCAGTAACATGACAAAAAAAATACTGCCCCCAGTACAGCCACCAGACGCGAGCGGTACAGCTTCTCTTTCCTTATTTTACACTTTTTAATATTTTTAATCTATTCAACATTTTCAATCACAAACGACGACAATAAATGCGGTTCGTTTACGCCACGACCGGCATCAACGCTTTCGTGTGCGGGCCTCTCCTTTTAATAAGCAGAGAAAAGTGTACAAAGCGAGAGAACAAACTTTACTACGCCACACTCTCACCAAACAGCCGGAGTACAGCAGCAAAACAAAAATGTATTCTACTGCTCTACGGGAAAATGTACTCGGTTTGGCTACCGTTCTGGCAAGAGCTGTAGTGAGGCGTCGCTGTAGCGGGCTGCACGGCTTGTGCAAATGTAAATATACCGAAAAAAATGTAGTTTACCAGTACCTTTGGCATCCCTGGTCACGGGTTTCTTACAACAATGTTGTATTGCGTCTACCACCTGCGTTTCGAAGGTCTTCATCTCCAGGGCAAAAAACACTGACAATATTATCTTTGTCAAGTTTGTTTGAACATTTGAACGGAAGACGCAACGCACTGATCTACCTCAGACGGTCCCCGCATACATCACTCATTGCTCAGTCTGCTAGTGATGTGTAGAGTGGTCAAATTTGAAATTATTTTTCAAGTTAGTTAAAAAATATGGGTGGGGAATGTCTGCGACATAACCAGAGTGTCGTGACTACACTTTGGGGCGTTAATTCAAATCTAATGCTATTGAACGCAATCACGTTTGAATGGGAAATTTTCAAATGATTCGTTATGATAATTATGGTCAAGAAATTAAAAATTAATATTTCCATCGTCAACTATTCTTCTTCTTTTCCATTCTGCAACATTCTTTGAAAATATTGTTGAAATTTTATTGATGAAAAGCTGAAAATGCGTTTGACAACACTGCCAACTAAATGGATGGTGGGGGAAAGACGCGTATTCGTTTAGTTTATGCTAGTATTAGTAACAGAAAGGAATGAAAAGGACCGAAAACGAGCGAGCAAGAGAATGATAGTAGTGCGGATTCGTGCTACTATACTAAATATTGGTCGGTCGGTTTTCTCATCATTCGTTGTATACCAGAATAGCAGAAATTTTCGCGCCCGTACCAAACAGACCACCCGCAAGCAGTCAGCAACGAAAACCATCAGCGAAAATACCTCAACCCCTGGTGACGTTGAGGAGCCAAATTCTACGGAACAGGAATTGTCACCCTGTGAGAAATTCGCCGCTATCGGAAATGAATGGAATTTTCCTCCCACGATAAAACAAACCAATGGTCCTTTTCAGGCCCAAATTAATTATATTGCAAGAATTTTTAATTGAAACTTCATAACACTTCGGTTGTCAGACATTACATACTCGTCTTTTTTATTGGAACTGAAAAGTACATAATTTGTTTGCCGATGAGAAAAATCCGCTAATTATTATCACAATTTGAATAGGTGAGCGCTGCTCAGGCTAGAAACAAGAAATAGCATTAACGGAAAATTTGCACTAATAATTCTTCACAAGTAGATTTTGTTAGTCTAGCATTAATTAGCCGTGCTTTGATTGGTGGTTTACTTGTTAGCGCCGCATTTTTGACGATGAACCACATCTGAGATAGGTAAAACGAATTGTCTATAGGAAGATGTTTTCAGTTTGCATTTGATCATCGTTGAAATCAGTTCGTTTGTCGCCGGCGACCCGCTTCGTTAGTTCCTGGAAGGAATACTCCCCGTTAGCAGCAGCGAACAAAGGCGCTCTCAAAATTGCCTCCAGCACTAGACGTGTACACATGTACAGAAGTCGCATTATTTTTGCAAGGAAAGGGCGACATAACACAACAAACGGTCCTTATTAGGACCACAAAATCGTTCTCAGAAGAATTATAAATGAAATTTCCATTTCGTGCTATGGAAAATAACTTCCCTCTTACCGGGTTAGTTATTTTCTATAATAATATCCGAAAAATGTACGATAAAACCAATAAACTGACCAATTGGACGGAAGCACGAAAATACCTACAAAAATTTGAATCAGAAAAGTCACATTGACGGAAAAATGCTTCGATCGTTTCTAAGTGTTTGGCAACTGAAGTTGCCGATTTGTTTTCCAACGTCAATTATTTGCGCGGTGCTGTACGGAACAAACAAATTTTTGCGCGATTTGTTGGGAAATAATCAAAATAATTGTGTAGTAGATTCTGTAGAGGATATGATTTGTTACCTTTTGTGTGTAGTCCTAAATAAGTCGATGGCATTACAGCATGTATCCACGAATAATATGGCTGGCTCACAAAAATGGTCGCATTTTTAATGTCATCGTGATCCTTTCTTGTACACAACCCTTTATATTTTTCTTCATTCATGCAAGTTATATATACGTAGAAATCTTTTACAAGTTTCCTGATTATTTTTCTGACTGATTGGTTTAAACATTGTGTATTTTGGTTAAGTACAATGAAAGTTACAAAATTTAAAAACGCGATCTTCGTTTTTTTCGAAATTTTGAAATGTGGCTTCTGTTTTGAAACGTTAGTCGTAGTCACATTAATAGTTGGCGAAAGAAAAGATTTTCAAATTTAATTCTTTCTAATGGAATGATAGCGTTGATAAGGGCTAATTTGTTTGCCGAAGAAAATATTCTCCGGGTGGGAGATTTTTGTTCCTGCTTTCTAACACGGAGCTGCACAAATTAATCCACGGAGATGAATCCTAATAATCATAACAGTTTTTGCAACCGACCGAGACGGTTGTGCCTCCAGGTGGAAGGTTTTGTTCTCGAGAGAGTGACGGAGTGCGAGACGCTGTATGCGTTATTGTGGGAGAGAGAGACGAGTTTGTTAAGTGTGAGTCGACAGTTGATACGTCGGAGGCGTGGTCAACGGCATCCTCGACAAGTGGTGTTTTGACAGCAAACCGCGGGTAGACGAATTTGCCTACCGCGGTGGCAGAAATCGACAGTGATCGTGCCTGTACACACAGAAAAAAAAATAGTGTATTGGTGTCGTCGGGCAATTCTAATCGACGAGAGGGAAACGTCACAGGTAGACCCATTTGCTCTATTTGTCTACCGCAGAAGTGGTACGACGAATAAGGAAAACAAGTGGCACCGAAAAGTGCCGCATCGACAGTGGGATTTTCGCAGCAAGCCACAGGTAGCCACATTTGTCTACCGAGGTGGTGGAAACGGAGAGAGCGCGCTTGTGGTGGTGATACCGACGAGCAGCTTAATCGGAGAGAGTTTTGAAGTGTTGCAGGTAGGACTATTTCTCTACTGAAGAAGCAACGCGACGAAGAAGGACAGCAAGTGTCACATTGTCAAACAACGGGCACCGAGTTTACAACGTAACACATGAGGTGTGTTCTACCGGTGTCTTCTTCACCTAATAGATAGTAGATAACAGGTATATTTTTCATTCCTTTTTGTGATAGTTTTTCTTACTAGGTAAAATGGATGAAGAGATGGGAGAACGAGTAACAGACCCTCCCCCTAAGCCTTATGCTGAAAATGTAAATCCGACTAGAATTAAAATTTACCCAGAGTCGTCAACGGGACCATGGATTGTATTTATTAGGCGTAAAGCAAAGGCGCTAAATATCATTCAAATTTCTAAAGATTTGACTTCGCGATTCTCGGATGTAAAAGAGATCGTCAAAGTTAATAAAGATAAAATACGCATTGTCGTTGGTAGTCTCAAACAAGCCAATGCAATTGCTTCTTGCGAGCTTTTTACGCGTGAATATAGAGCGTATATTCCTTCAAAGGAAATTGAAATTGATGGGGTCATCACAGAATCGAGTTTGACTGTTGATGACTTAGTTAAGCATGGGGTTGGTCGTTTCAAAGACACCATACTTAAAGACGTAAAAATACTTGAATGCAAGCAATTGCATTCAGTATCACACGAAGGAGATAAAAAAGTTTATCGACTGTCTGACTCATTTCGAGTGACTTTCGCTGGGTCTGCGCTGCCCAACTGTGTCATTATCGATAAGATTCGTCTCCCTGTTCGCCTTTTTATCCCTCGTGTAATGAATTGCCTTAATTGCAAACAGCTTGGCCACACAGCCACTTACTGTTCCAATAAGGCACGGTGTGGCAAATGTGGGGGTTCTCATCAAGAGGATACATGCAATGAAAATTCAGAAAAATGTTTAATGTGCGGAGAAAACTCACATGAGCTCCCTGCATGCCCCATTTATAAATTGCGTGAGGATAAAATTAAACGATCCTTGAAGGAGAGGTCTAAGCGCTCCTATGCAGAAATGTTGAAAAATGCTACCCCTAAACCCATCTTCTTAGAAAACACTTACGCATCTCTATTTTCGGAACAGTCTGACTCTGACGGAGCGTGCGAAGGTACATCATTTGTTTTACCCGGAAATTCCAGAAAAAGAAAACAGTCTTCTTTTCCCAAGCTGCCAAGAAAAGGCCTTAAAATTTCTCCACCAATAGATAAACTGCGCCCAAAACCGAAAAATTCCGATTCAAAACCGAAATCAATTCCGCCCGGTTTTGGGAACGTACAATCCAAACAGAACACCATTACTGGAAATAATAAAATTTCGACTTCCTCTGAGCCTCAGCCGGGGGTAGGATTATTGAAATTTTCTGAAATTGTTGATTGGATTTTTAAAGCATTCAATATTTCTGAACCACTAAAGAGTATACTTTCAGCTTTCCTCCCAACAATTAGAACATTTTTAGAGCAGCTGATTGCTCAATGGCCCATCCTTGCAGCGATTGTATCTTTCAATGGGTAATTCACCTCCTCCAATGAAAGATTCCATCACTGTTTTACAGTGGAATTGCAGAAGCATCATACCTAAAATTGATTCCTTAAAAATTTTACTGCATAATTTAAAATGCGATGCTTTTGCTCTATGTGAAACATGGCTTACCTCAAACATTAATTTCAACTTAAATGATTTCAACATTATTCGCCTAGACCGAGACACCCCATATGGAAGAGTGCTTCTAGGAATTAAAAAGTGCTATTCTTTCTATAGAATTAACATCCCCTTGTTTGCGGGCATTGAGGCTGTAGCTGTCCAAACGAACATTAAAGGCAAAGACATGTCTATCGCTTCTATATATATACCTCCCAAAGCTCAAATTGGACAACGTCAAATTTTTGAAGTAGTGGAATCCATGGCTGCTCCGCGTCTGATACTGGGAGACTTCAACTCGCACGGAGTATTGTGGGGTTCCCTCTACAATGATAATCGATCCTCTTTGATATACAATGTTTGTGACGAATTTAATATGACAGTTTTAAATACTGGCGAAACAACACGCATCCCCAGACCTCCTGCACGTCCAAGTGCATTAGATCTATCTCTGTGCTCGACATCATTTCGGTTAGATTGCACGTGGAAGGTTGTACCTGATCCTCACGGTAGCGATCATTTGCCAATCGTTGTTTCAATTAACAGTGAATTAGGCCTTACGAATTCAATCAATGTTCCTTATGACTTAACACGAAATATTGATTGGAAATCATACGAAACATTAATTTCCACTTCTCTTGCTTCGACAGAAGAGCTACCCCCTACCGAAGAATATGAATTCTTAGCGGGTTTAATTATTGAAGCAGCAGAACAAGCCCAAACGAAATGCAATCCTGGAATGACAATAAATAGACGACCCCCTAATCCTTGGTGGGACAAAGAGTGCTCTGATGCATATGAAGCTAAACAAGTTGCCTACAAAGAAATTATGAAACAGAAAGGGGGTATACGTGAGAACTTTGAAAATTATTTCATTTTGCAAAACAAATTTGACAGTATACGTCGTGCCAAAAATCTAGTTATTGGAGACACTTCGTTAATGGCTTGTCAAGAGAAACATCAATGAGTACTCTTTGGAACACAGCCAGAAGAATGAGGAATCGAAACGTGACTAATGAAAGCGAAGATTTTACGAATCGTTGGATATTTAATTTTGCCAAGAAAATTTGTCCCGATTCTGCCCCTGCGCAGAAAATCACTCGCGATGCTCCCACAAGTAACGATTTCATAGATTCGCCTTTGACAATGATGGAATTCTCAATTGCACTCCTCTCATGCAACAATAATGCTCCGGGACTAGACAGAATTAAATTCAACTTGGTGAAGAATCTGCCTGACCTAGCAAAAAGACGCTTGTTGAATTTATTCAATAAGCTTCTTGAGCAGAACATTGTCCCGCACGACTGGAGACAAGTGAGAGTTATCGCAATTCCAAAACCGGGAAAACCAGCCTCCGATCATAACTCGTATCGACCGATTGCAATGCTATCCTGCATCAGGAAATTGTTGGAAAAAATTATCCTACGACGTCTCGACAATTGGGTTGAGGCGAACGGCTTGCTATCAGATACCCAGTTTGGTTTTCGGAGGGGAAAGGGAACGAATGATTGTCTGGCGCTACTTTCGTCAGAAATCCAACTCGCTTATGCAAAAAAAGAACAAATGGCGTCTGTGTTCTTAGACATAAAAGGAGCATTCGACTCAGTCTCCATTGATGTTCTCTCGGAGAAGCTACATCAATGTGGTCTTTCACCGATATTAAATAATTATTTATACAATTTATTGTCAGAAAAGCAGATGCATTTTTCATATGGCGATTTGGCGACACTCAGAATAAGTTACATGGGCCTCCCACAAGGCCTTGTCTAAGCCCCCTTCTCTATAATTTTTACGTGAATGACATTGATAATTGTATTGTCAGCCCATGCACTTTAAGACAACTTGCAGATGATGGCGTGGTTTCTGTTACAGGACCAAAAGCTATAAATTTACAACAACCATTGCAAGATAGCTTGGATAATTTATCAATTTGGGCTTTAAAGCTGGGCATCGATTTCTCTACGGAGAAAACAGAGTTGGTCGTTTTCTCAAGGAAGCGTGATCCAGCTCAGCTTCAGCTTCAGTTGGTTGGTAGAACGATAGCCCAAGTCATGACCTTTAAATATCTCGGAATTTGGTTCGATTCTAAAGGTACATGGGGAGGCCACATTAGGTATCTGATAAAGAAGTGCCAACAAAGGATAAATTTTCTGCGAACAATAACTGGATCATGGTGGGGTTCTCATCCAAGTGACATGATAAGATTGTACAAACAACAATACTTTCAGTAATGGAATATGGGTGCATCTGTTTCCGTTCAGCTGCGAACACTCACATTATTAAACTGGAACGGATACAGTATCGTTGTTTACGAATCGCCTTAGGTTGCATGCAGTCGACCCATACGATGAGTCTTGAAGTACTAGCGGGAGTTCTTCCTTTAAAAGACCGATTCTGGGATCTCTGCTCTCGTTTACTTATTCGATGTGAGGTTATGAACCCACTGGTAATTGAAAATTTTGAAAGACTTGTCGAGCTTCAACCCCAAACCAGATTCATGACAGTGTATTTCAATCACATGTCACAAGAAATAACGCCTGCTAGGTATGTTCCCACACACGTCAATATACTAGATATTCCTGAATCCACTTTATTCTTCGACACGTCCATGCAAGCAGAGATTCGTGGAATTCCGGATCATCTACGCTCGCGGGAGATCCCTAAAATATTCACAAGTAAATATCAACACATAGACTACCTTAAAATGTTTTACACTGATGGGTCACGAATCAGTGAGGCCACTGGTTTCGGTATTTTCAACAATAATTTTTCAATTTCTCTCAAACTTGCAGAACCCGCCTCTGTTTATATAGCGGAACTAGCAGCAGTTCACTATAGTTTTCAAATAATTAATACTTTACCCCCGAACCATTACTTTATCCTCACTGATAGTCTCAGCACAATTGCAGCTCTACGCTCAAAGAGGATTGATAACCACGATCCATTCTTTTTGGGGAAGATACGAGAATCTCTGAGTAACCTGACAAGAAAATGTTATAAATTTACCCTAGTGTGGCTCCCCGCCCATTGCTCTATTGCGGGCAATGAGAAAGCTGATAATTTAGCCAAGATTGGTGCACTAGATGGTGAAATATATGAAAGACCCATCGCTTACAATGAATTTTATAGCGCTTCTCGACAGAGGACACTTGCTAGTTGGCAAACATCTTGGGACAATGGAGATATGGGACGATGGCTACACTCAATTATCCCTAAAGTATCAACGAAGGCATGGTTCAAAGGATTGGATGTAAGTCGGGACTTCATCCGTGTGATGTCTAGGCTCATGTCCAATCATTATACTTTAGATGCGCATCTCCGTCGTATTGGGCTCGCTGAGGGTAATCATTGTGCTTGTGGAGAAGGTTACCATGACATTGAGCATGTTGTTTGGTCCTGCACTGAATATCGTGAAGCCAGATCACAATTAGTAGATTCTTTACAAGTCCGAGGAAGACCAATCCATGTTCCTGTTAGAGACATCCTGGCGTATCGCGATCCTCTATACATGGAACTTATCTATCATTTTCTAAAAACAGCATCTGTCAAAATTTAATTAAATTCATCTCCTCATACTCTCATCCAAGGCTAATCATTCACCAATTAAAGTGTCCTAGAATATTTAGTTTTTAAATTTAGACAATAACAGAAAAAAAGTAAATAAATACACCTGAAAATACTAGATCATTATGAAATACAACAATGTAAGGAAAAAAGCAAACAATAAAGCGATTTCAGTGTTAGTTTTAGACAAAGTACTAGTATAGTTAAAATTAGTCTTAAGGATTTTTGTAAAGTGCTATGTAAAAAAAGAAACTGGCGTAAAAAGCTTTTGCAAATGCCGTGTCAAATAAACGTATGGAAAAAAATCCTAATAATCACCTTCTCTCCCGGTGTTGACATCTGACAAGTGGAATGGCTAAAACCGACTGAAATGACAATTCTTTCTGACCAGATTTGCGGCTTGGTTCATGAAATTAGCGGGAACCAATCAGGAACGAGCTTCAGTCAGATGATTTGAAATCGTTTTTTGGTGTGTGTGTGTGTGTGTGTGTGTGTGTGTGCTATCTTAAATCAGTATTTTCTTTATTAATGCATGTTATACATACTCCAAATTTTAATACTACGTACGGAATATTTTCGATAAAATTGCCTTAAACCTCAAATCATTCTATTAAGTATGATGGAAGTTATTAACGTTCAAAATCTGACGCGACTGCCACAGCCGATATTTTGAAACGGGCCCCCATATTGAAACGTTAGAAGTATTCTACTTCAAAAGAAGTCAGAGGGCTCATAATGACACCGAAAGAGGGAAACGAGCTGCAATAACCGCTCTCAACAAAGCAGTCAAGCTGAACAAGAAAGCTTGCATTGAGGAGCTTTGTCACAAAGCCAACACGAATTCTCGAGGAGACACCTACAGAGTTAGCATGGTAAAAATAAAAGGCTCAACTGCACCACCTTAAAGGTGCCCGGAGAAGATGGAGGTCACCATCGAAAGGTTTTCCCCACAACATGAACCTATTTTCGCAGTACAATGAGGAGGATGATCACAAACAAGAAGCTCGATTTACCGACAAACAGTTGATCGAGATGGCGAAAGCCATCAATGTGAAACAATACATGAGAACCCGGATATGTTCAGAACGGATCCGATAACTGATCGCGTCAAAAGCTGATGTTGCTTCCAATGCCGGGAAAACATGGAGATCTTTCAGCGTAGTTAATATATCCCTTTGTAATGTTAGAGAAAGAGAGTAATCCTGAACAAGCTAACCAAGTACGGCATGTCATACAATTCGGTTTCCTTATAGGCAGGTCTACCAATTCCATCCGAACGTTTGCATGGTGGTTACCTTAGACGTGAATAATGCTACAATAGTACTAGCTGGGAAGCAATCGCCCATTAGCTGTATAGCATGAGTAACTCTGAAGGATATTATGGAGCTACTTCAGGACCGAACACTGATCTATGAGACAGACAAGGGAGAAGCACAACTACGATTGATGTTCCTCGGTTCGAGTATTGAAGTTGAAGCTTCCCAGAGATGTAACGATTTTCGGTTTCGCGGATGATGTGATGTTCCAAGTAATCGGATAATCACTAGATGAGGTGGAGAAACTCGACACGGAGATGATTTCCCATTACAAAAGATGGGTGGGTAATGTCAGAGACATAACCGGAGTGAAGTAGAATACACTTTAGACCGGTGAATTCAGCTCTGGAATAAGCAATTTCTGTGCGATTTTGTCGTCTTTTGCACATTAATAGTTTATTTGGAGTATTTTTGGAGTTATCAAGTTGACAATTTGCAACATTCATTGAAAATATTGTTGAACTTTTATGAATGAAGGCACGAAAACGAGCGTTTGACCGTCGTCCTACTACCAGCATCAGAGAAGTAGCAGATTAGCATTTTTCGCTACATGGCCTGTACCAAACAAACCGCTCGTAAGTCCACCGGAGGAAAGGCTCCCCGCAAGCAGTTGGCAACGAAGGCCGTGTAAAAGTGCCCCATTCACGGTTGGCGTTAAGAAGCCTCATCGCTACCGAACAGAAACTGTCGCTCTGCGAAAAATTCACAGCTATCAGAAATCGAGCGGGCCTAAATTGTGACCCAAAATAAACCACAAACCAACAAGTTCTTTTCAGGACCAGCCAATTATAAAGTAAGATATAAATGAAATCTTCCATTGCTTTACAACCTCCCTCCCCCTTTCCAACCGGCTTGAATTACTATCAATCTTGATGATGCTGTGTGGCGGGGGCACTAGTTTTTATTATAGTGAAAAATTTAGTTTTGCGCGTTTTTCCCAAAAGTTTTTAGCTGTGTTGTTTTCAAGGAAGTTGTAGTTGAATTCAAAATAAAATAGTTTACTTCTATTGTCAGAGATGGACCTTCCAAACTAGTCTGGCTCGCTTGGAATCGAATTGTATGGACCAACCACTGCTTTCACAAAATCTGTTATTTTCAATAATTGTACATTCTACACAACTAGTCACAACTATTTCCAATCAGCGCAAAAATCGAAGGTTTTCATTCAGTACAACAGCAGATTTCCACTTTTAGAAAAACAGGCAGCATTCTGGCCGAAAATTTTGAAACGGAGCATCTATATCGAAACGTTAGAAAACGTTCGATTTTTGAAAAATTGAATCATTACACTAACCTGTCTACAAATCACACAAATAACTTTTTTATTTTGTGCAATTCTACTTGAAAGCGACGATATTGTTCACAAGTGGCTCACTTACCATCCAACGCTCTTGGCAAGCCACTTTCTGATGCTTGTAATAACAAAACTTCAATTTCATTCTTTGTCGATAAACTGATGGCTCTGAAAAGGGCCTTTTGTTTGGACAGTGTTCGGAATTTACTTGGAGCTGATGTATATGGTAACAGTTTTGGTGCCATCTGAGACGGCGTGCTTGGCCAACTCTTCTGACAGCAGCAAACGGATGGTGGTTTGAATTTCGCGGGAGATGCTGCAAACGAACTGCTGCATGCTGATGCTGCAAACGAACTGATCGTGAACAACCAGTGGCGGCGCTAGGGGGGGGGGGGGGGGTCGAACGGGGCAAGTGCCCCGAGCGGCAAAATCAGGGGGCGGCATTTTCTGCTCATCAAATTTAAATATTTTAATAATCGTTCAAGTTTCATTAATCTCGATAAAAATCAAGTGTGGGTGAAACGCTTGAATATACGTTATTTTCGCGTTTGTGGACGATTAAAAAGGTAGGGGATCGGGACTGACGGATGCGATCGAACAAACCTATACCCATATTCCTCAGTCTCAAAAGATTCAACTGAGATGAGTTTCCGAGCGCACTTGTAGTTGTGGGCATATGCAGACTAATTTGCTGGAATTAAACCAGGAAGCTCTATCATATACAGGGTGTTTGGTTCATCGTTAAGAATCATATTTGGCGTCAAAAATCATTCTACACAAACTGTTTAAATCTCAACTGCTACAAACTTATTCAACTTTTTCGGTAAACAGCTTGTTTGTCTTTTAATGTCTCTAACTAAAAATATACTTTGTGTTTTCAATCTTTTAATTCCATTGGAAAGGTGTTTCCTTTCCTGTTACGTATAACGGGTACGTTGGTCCAGCATAGTCGATAAGACAACCGGTCTAATAAGTGTTCTATAGAAGATTAGTTTCGTGCGGTAGCGTACGTTTTTCGACCGAATAGTTTTTTTTGGAACCGACGATTAGCAAGGGGTAAACAAACCAACATTTTTTGTTCACTGATTTCTAGACGGAAGATTATCCGTGAGCTTAAAAACGATAAGGCCGTTGGGAAGACAAGACGCGCCCGGCGTTTGAATAAAATTTCTTTAGAAATTACTTTATAAATTTATTCTCAGTCCGAAATATCATATTTGAATTCAAAAACAAGAAAATATTTGCTATTTTTAGATTACTCAAAAATTTTCAAGCGAACTAGAATTATTTCATTTGAATTATTTATTTTTTCCTTATTTTATGTGCCTGTACAAAAAAGCCCCACCTTGTCCCACATATTTCTCTTCGTAGTTATAATGTTAAAGGTCTCTACTCGTCACAAACAAAATTCTGGTCGCTTCGTGGGTTATTATGAATTTTGGGGAACATTTTTTTTAATATTTATGATGAAAACACCCTTTAAATGTCATGATAATATCTATCACTCTTAGAAACTTTTTCTATTATTGTATATTTTCGAAGATTTTGGAATAAAATATTTTAATCCAGAGATTTTTTGATAAAAACGCTTTTAATCCACCTAACAGTGTGATGAGACATTTCTTATAACTCTTATCACTCTCTTCGGATATTATATCGTTTGAGAACATTTAGAACTTGATGCATCGCGATGTTTTTGATAACACATACATACATAGTGGCAGGACTCAGAGAATCGCTTAAATCAGCATAGGACAACATCAGTGCTAGAAATCTCAAACCAAATCAATGGGAAAGCAAAAAAATGGCCAATAAAATAGACATACAAACGAATTATTGCTAATGCTCTGTTAATAAAATATCTAAATTCCTCAATAAATGCATTGTGGTGGGAAAACTGAATTTTCCTAAAGGGGTTATGTATATTGTACTGAGCCAAAAAAAAACGATTTTTTTAATCGATTTGAAGTTTATACTTTACTCAAATTTACAACGCGACTGAGAACTAAGAAATCAACGCTTTTTCTTGAAAAAAGCGATAGTAGCAGTGATACCATTCAAAGAAAATCAACAGTGAATATTTCCAGACTTGGTTTTATTTCCTATTTAAGAACTATTGTGTTTTTTACATCCTAGATTGCATGATTCAGTGATCGAAACCCAAAACTTCATAAAGTATTTGAAATTATTAAATTAAAATTTGTGTTTGCTATTGAAATTGACAAAATGATAGTATATATAGAATATAGTCCCTTTGGCGTTGGTTAATTTTTCGGTCCCACCTATCAGCATTGAAGTATCGCCCTTACGTTTTTTTACAATACCAATTTTACAATTTGTGGGAGTTTGGTGAAAATCGATCCTACTGTCTAAACGACATAATTCCGAAACCGTAATTTTTGAAGTTTTAAAATTATGCAGAATTAATTTTTCAGACAATAGTAACAGAGTTCGTGTCTTTAGCAAATTTGTTGAGACTTTATTGTAGTCATGAATATTAACCTGAGAAAATTCACCATAAATACTTCTTGGACGATATAGCGTCAAAATTACTTTATCAAATGATGCGCTGTTCGTTTGTAAAACTCATCGAAGATACTAAACCTCCGAAATTGGCGGTTTCAAAATGATGCTATCTTGACCTTAAATTATTGTTTTGGAACATTTGACCTATACATATAATTGGTCATACAACAAAAATCAAATTCTCATCAAAATCGACCAGGACCTGCTAGAGTCGAATGGAAATCGTCTTTTTTCATAAATTTCTCTCTACATTCGGAAAGTGTTATCCTCGTTATTAATCATATTACGTTTTCGTCTCAACTCGACGCATTCCCAAAATAAAAACCTATTTTGATCCACCTAGTGGTGCAATTGGGCTTTTCTCATTTGTCCAGACTACGATTCCATGGCTGGTTATGTTCAATACGATGGTGGAAATGAATATTACATGTTCAGTACGATTTGCACATACGTACAATGGATCGACAGCCACGATCTTGAGATACTATGTGATACTGAAACATCGCTTGACCGCCGCTGGTTTCAAGCGATGTTTCAGTATCACATAGTAAGATCCGGGAGGTCCGGGTCCTGCCGAAAATTTTCAACTTGTTAAGAAATTTTAAACTAGTTTTAATTTTAAAACAGCAACCCCTCACTGCATACTCCCTCCGGGCCGGTATGATTGACGATTTTTAGAGTGATTGCATAACCTTTCTATATGAAAAAGGCAAAAAAGTCCAAAAAAAATCAATTTTTTCAAGCATTATTTTTTCGAGTTTATATCAAATCTCAATGGTTCATGCATTATAAAGTCATTTTGCATCAAAAATACAAACTTGATTTTGAAAATTTTTCATTTCAGTTTATATAAGAATTTGCTGTGTGATTGCACTCTTCAACTCCTAACTCCGGAACCGGAAGTCCAATCAATAAAAAAAATCAATTGCAGCCGATGGGAAGGTTGTACCTTTCATTTGAGACTAACTTTGTGCAAATCGATCCAGCCATCTCTGATTAACAGAGGTCATATTTTTTCCACATATACACATACACACACATACATACATACACACACACATAGATTTTCCTATCTCGACGAACTGAGTCGATTAGCATATGACACTCGGCCCTCCCGGTTGGGATTAGATTGACGAATTTTAGAGTGAATGAGATAGGCAAAAACATTTTTAGCAAATGTTTCATAGACATTAAATCAATTTTAACTTCGCTTTCTATTAAATAAAGACCCTCATTACAGTACATCTCTACAAAAGCGAGCTCAATTTGAAAAGAAATCTTAGGATTATGATTGATTACAGAACTCTGGAATTTTCTTTTGGAATGTTTTCAGGCAGGAATTTGATATTGATGCTATTAGGCAACTGTGAAATCAAGACCAATAGATCAATTACATATCAGGACCCCATTCCGACAATTTATCAAAAGTCCTCATGATGTTTACAACAACAGGTTATCAATGTACGGATCAGATAATTGTTATTGTAATATTGAATTAAATCAGTCTGCATCAATAAATTTTCAACTTCAATCCAATATATTTTTGGGTGTGGTAGGGATGGAAGTTGTTAAACCCCAAAACCTTCTCTTGGCTACGCCGTTGCTTGGAGTTATTTACTTCACTTTCATTTTCCGATATGTTTCCGATCGATCCGTTGGTTATAAGTTAGAAAAATTGCAGTCAGAAGGTTCGTATCCTTCCAGACAAATTGGAAGTGTTCGATGATTATTTCTAGCGGTTGTAGATAGAAAAATGTTTGGCTTATTTCAATGGATTATTACTATATTGAACATTAAATGGGCGACAAAAGGTAATCCACAAACAACAAGCCATAACTTTTAAAGTATTCAAAATAAATATTTTATGTCTTCAGTAAAGTTATTCACAAAAGTAAGAGCTACAAATTTGCTGAAGGCATCATTTCGATATAATCACTTCCAAGAAAATTTGTGAAAATATCTCACTCATAGGGAGATTAATCAGTAAAAGCACAATACCAAAAGAAAGGGCGTATTGCCTCCATTATATTCTCCGAAGATACTATTGACCTAAAATAAGCCGTTTTGGCGTTAATAACAGATTACATATTTTTGGTCATATTTCTGGCAATGGGAAATGATAAAAATCTTTCGTCCGCATTCAATGTTAAATATCTCTTTTGATAATAGTCCGATTTCAACAATCTATAGCTTGTTCGAAAGGTATTTGTTAAAGCTGTCCAAAAACATATAAATTGTTAATCTATATTGTCAATTTCGGCAGATAATTCAAAAAATCTGCAAGAAGCGCCATTTTTACACATTCAGACATTCATATCTTGGAAACTAAACATCAGAATCAAAAACAAATTAATAGCGTGCATACTGTTTTTTAGTTCTTTCATTTAAAATTGGTTTGGATAAGATCGGTTCAGCCATTGCTGAGAAACGCGAATGAGAATTTGTCCGTTACATACACACACACACACAGACACACACACACACACACAGACATTGTCCCAAATCGTCGAGCTGAGTCGATTGGTATATAAGACTCGGCCCTCCGGGCCTCGGAAAAAATCTTGAAAGTTTGAGCTAATTCTATACATTTCTTTTATAAGAAATGTAAAAAATGTTCAAATTCATTTTCTCGAGTATTTTTTAATGTCATGTAGCGTCATCTACATAGGTTATAATGCAAAAGTGTCTTTGGTACGAAGAAAGTTTTTTAATAGAACGCCTCTGTCAAAAGATAGAATTGATCTATATCAGTTTCTACTTATCTAGATCAATTCCGAAGTTGTTAATGCTCATATCCATCCAAGATCCTTTACTGAAGACACTAATCCTCTAGGATACGCACCCAGGGCGCTAGAGGGTTTGAGCGTAGAAAATTACATTCTGCCCCACTGTGCGCCGCCTACAAGGTAGTCCTCGTGTTCCAATGTGCTGGATTCTAAGGTGTGACAATGCTATTGCTCTCTCGCTCGGTCTCTGTAAAGCACGTGGATATATGGAAAATATATGGGGTCGAAATTTATTACGTAATAAATTTACAGAAATTGAACGAGAGAGCAATATACAATGCTACCATAGAATCCAGTACATTGCTCGTGTTCTGTTGAGGAGACTGCGCCTGCTGCGGATGGATGCTGCTGCGGATGTGGAGATAAACAGATCGTTAAATGCAGAACCTCTAAATTTTTAATAAAATAAGAATGTGGAGTAATTTTCCTAATTTTCATGAAAAAATCGCAAAATATTGATTGTTGTCTCAAACCCGTAGAGTATTTTAAACGAAACAACATAACTTAGCATACCGTTGGAAAAGTCTTTTCTTTAGAACACAGAAATTGAAAATCGGTCAAAAATGACAGTGTAGAATTTTTTTAGCGGCAAAGGTCCGGAAAATACGAATTTTATCAAGATTTTGAGGGAATACACAATTTTATATTACATTATTTTGATTGCATTTGATGAGATCTACAACCTATTCTAGGTCACTTGAAAAGTACAAAATGACTATAGCACTATCACTATTCATGTCCGACTTTTCCCTGGCGCATATACGGCTCCAAAACAATGTTTTATCAAAACTTTGGGGATCAAGGACCATGAAAAACCTGTTTTAGGTTCTTCTTTCGCAGTGTTGCAAATTGCTCAAAATTTACCATCCGATACTCAATACAATTCCCCTACAATATTTACAATAATCAAATTGTATGGAAAAGGTAGTCGAAGACAGTCTAAATTGATAGAGTCTTCAATAATAATTCGAGTCATCATAAATATATCAAAAATTTAAGTTACGCCCTTAACAGAAACTGTCCTTGGCAGCACTGCTCCAGCGGGATCTGGCTAGACAAATTGCAATTACTTCAGTTCTACGAATAATACCTATGCTAGCGCTCAAATGAAATTTAATAATCTCAATAATTGATTTTATAAGCTAGTCTTGCCTTAGCTCAAACTTATAGTTATAGATAGAGATGGGTTTAAAGGGGTTAAAGGTATATAAAGTTCCTCCGATCGTTTAGCTAGAGAATTTAAAAAAAGACATGGCTAATCGGCAGTAATTCACAAGAATTATATTTTAAAATGTTTTATCCCATTCATTGATTGATGCATTTAAATATGTAAATTTTGAAAACACGTTAATTTTTTTTAATTATGATGTATTCAATAGGAACTTTATAGTACTTCGCGATCTTGCACTTCATACTTTGATTTTATATTTAGAGTAATTGTAACTAATATATTATATTTTATAGAGGATCCTACCAATAGCGCGGTGCGAACATGTGAGCGGAGTCGGAGTGCCACGTTTTCCTAAAAAATTTATGCGCAGCACTACAGCCATGAAAAAATAGTGACAATACAATGTGAAAAAGTTCATTTTCATGTAGACATTTTCTAATACTTTTATCATATTTGTTTCATATAGGTGGGAAAAAATCGAACTCTTGAAAATTCATTATAAAAGGGGCGGCAAATTTAATTTTTGGCCCCGAGCGGCAAAACACCTCGCGCCGCCACTGTGAACAACAGCATGCTGAGCTTTTATACCTGACTACAGCACAACGTAAGCTCGTCCTTTTTTGTGTTGTCCTCACTATGTCCTCCACCCCTTCGTTGGTCGACCACATATTTTTGATAAAGAACGAAATTGAAATTGTGTTTCCAATACGGAGGTTATCGAACACTCAGGGTAAAAAGAGTAATGTAATACGGCACCTTGGTAAAATGTCTGAGAATTAAAACCTTTTTTGAATGTGCCTAGTAAACACGAAACTGTAGACAAACACACAAATGATAACTTTTCTATTTTGTGTCATTCTACGTGAAATCGACGATATTGTTCACAAGTGGCTCACTTACCAGGGTTACCAAAAATACAGAATAATCTGTATTTATACAGATTTTTCAGCCAGTTTCAGACCAAGTATCTGTATGTGCAGATATACAGATTTTTGCGTGTATGTGCAGATATACAGATTTTTGAGAAGTGATGTTACAAAACCTATTTTAGAAATATTTTTTTAGTTTCAGTAATACTTGCTCTGTGTCTCTCTCAGCTTGGCCCTCTATATTTGGTAGGGTGACCATATGAGGCGAGTAAAAAACCAGGACAGTCGAAAGGGGACTGCCTCCCCCCCCCCCTTACCTATCAATCGACTGTGCTTTCTCCACATGTTTTCAGCAGTTACAAAGATCTTGGGTCGGGCAGGCAGTTCTGTGGGTCTGAAAGGAAGAGCTCTACCAGAATTTTTTTTGTGGGAATTCGATCACCGTGCTTTTTAGGATTTATACACACATGCGAAGTTCTTGCTACACCACCACCAGCGAAAGTTTCATGCTGTTGTTGGAGAAATCGGAAATCCTGAATTGAGCAAATGAGACGAATTATTATGAGATCGTCTGTGCAGGAACAGGCGAGAAGTTTTCAGCACTAAATACACGTCATTGAAGCAAAGCAGAAACATCAACGGTCGCAAGTAGCTTCACTGCGCTATATTTGGCAATCTCCAACCATTGGTAAGCAGTATCACAATGATCGGACACGCTGTGCGTAGATTCTGTTGTTCCAGCATTCGTTGGTGGCTGAGTTGCAACTCCGGTTGTTGGTGATTTAGTTAATGTTGTTGGGTTTGCTAGCAGTTGATGTTGTTTCATTAGAGGCTTTCACACATGGTTTGGCACATAGGGATCTGTCCTTCATATGTGCGCAGCGTGATTTGAGATTTGCTTCTCACGATACGAACACCATTGGATATACCTGGAAAAAAGTTTCTCCAGGTTTCAAACTTTCACCGTTACGTACTTCGACATCAATAGTGAATTTTTTGGTTGTACGCGGGGATAGATCGTGCAGACGCACACCAGTCTTATCATCGTCAATCTAAACGGGTATCTAACATTGTCATGTGCAACGACGTATTGCATGTTGTTTCCCATAGCCAAACTTTTCGCCATGGCCAAAGTTTTAAATGCTATCAGTACCACATTACGAGTATGCGCCTTTATTAATTGTTCCACTTCGCGCACACAAGGGCGGATTGGAAAACGACCACTGTATTGGATCGAAGATTGTTCAAATTTTGCTGCTGAGTTTCAATCATTTTTAAATAAACGATTTGAACTTTGCTGGCGCGGTACATATAGACGGCAGACTGTATGTAGAAGCGTTCGTTTGATTCACTGCACTGTTAGCGCGATTGTAGCTTCCGATCCATTTGAGATGGAAAAGTAGACTGATTAGAAACTGGTATTGATCCTAAAGGGATTCCATAGTTAGCAGCTCGAGAGAGCTCAATAAGGTTATTCCACGACAGTTATTGTTGTTTCGCCATTTTCCTTTTTATGAAATGGATTTACAGTAAAACGAAAAACAGCCACTTACAAGAGAACTCTAGAAGAAGCAGAATCGCAAAAACTTCGATGTGTCTTCTTAGAGGTAGGCACTAGAGGAAATTTTTCGGATCCCGGAATCATTGTTTCATCGACATTGCTAGCGGCCAGAGTATAGTCCACAACTGGAATCGGTTCGATTTGTTCGATTGCCAAATGTTGTTGCAAACAGACTACAGCTCATTCATATGGTACGTACATACGAACGCCTCTTTCTCTTTTCAATTTCCATGTAAAAAAGTAAGTTGGAAAAAGAAATAACGAGGTACTATAGAGAGATTAAAAAATGCATCGGATGGTACAATTGAGAGATTCGAGTGTATTAAGTTTTGTTTGTTGTACTCTGGAGCAGAGTGCATAAAGCGAAAACTCAATAATTAGAAATATAACGAGTGTTCAATAAAAAATGAGAATTATTTCAATACCTTTCTGTAATTAAAGAAAAGAGCGTAAATTCTTTTCTCTCCAAGACAATTGCTCTCTGAACTTCGTATAAATGGGAGACATGGTTCATTTCGCTCGGGTGCTGTCAGTTCAATCAAAGATGGCGTCGAAACAGCAAGTACTCCTCGAGCGTATTTTGCGGTTTACACTTGGCCATTGTGGAAAAAAGTTTACGGTAGACCACTTTCGAGACAAAAACGTGCCCGTGAGCACAGTTTACCAAATCCTGGGATCCCTGAGCGTGGAGCGGAAGGCCGGTATCGGCCGCCGACGAAGATAATGAATAGGAAGAAGAAGGAAGCGTTGAACAAGCTGTTCGACAACAAGGACAAACGAGTTTGCGTAATGCCGGCCTTGATTCACCGAGTCCTCAAGTTGGAGGACAACATCTGTCGGAAGAAGACTCGGTCCCCCGACGACACGGACGAGCAGATAGCGATCGGGAAATCGCAGTGCCGGTGGATGACGAACAACTACCGCGAGACATTGCTGCTCTCGAACACCCACATTCCAGGAAATCACAGCTACTATTCCAGCGACAAGTCGGCCACACACCCCGAAGTAAAATATTAGTTTAAGCATAAATTTAAAAGAAATGTTATGCTGTACATCGCCATATTGGACAGAGGAATTTCAAAACCGTGGTTCAAGCCGAGCGGTCTGGCCATCAATCAACAAGTGTACCAGGAGGAGTGTCTTGAGTGTATTCTTCTGCCGTTCTCAAAGGAGCATCATGTGGTTGGGAAGTACGTCTTCTGGCCGGACATTACGCCAAGAAGACGCTGTAGTATCTTGAGCAGAAAAAGATACCGTACGTGCCGAAAGAAAGAAACCCCACTAACTTGCCCCAGTGCCGTCCCATTGGGGTTTTTTCGGCTCCCTCAGTGCTTTAGTGTATAAAAATAATTGGCGAGTCAACGATACGAAGCAGTTGACTACCAGGATCCCGAATTGTATCCGGAAGAAGGACGTCAGTGCCGTCCAGTGCTCTTGTGAGAACATCGCGACTAAGTTGCGTCCTACTGCTGACCAGGGTCCCTTCTCTAATATTCATTGACATTTTTTTGAAGAATAAACATTATGTTTTATATTAAAAAATACTGAATTCGTTGAAGATTTTTTTTTTTGTTTTTCGACTACATGACTGAAAAACTCATTTTTATTGAACACCTGTTATTAGGCTTACAGGAGAAAAACCAGGACAAATCAAGCTTTTTCCTCGACTTCCCAGGACACCAGGACAGTCATTGAAAAACCAGGACATGTCCTGGGAAACCAGGACGTATGGTCACCCTATATTTGGCTATGCACGCCGATGAAATCGACCTAAATGACTTTTACTGTGAGCCGTGTTTACAAACATTGCTTCACAGTTTAATGGCAGTATTGGTAAACACGGCTCACAGTAAAAGTCATTATTTATGTCGACTTCGTCTGCGTGCACAGCCTTATTAAAATATATTTTCTCTTTTGCGAGTGGTCGCTCATTCTGAAAGGTAAAGGTTTGTAATGCACTCAGGTTAGCACCCAGCAAACGCCTGGCTGAAGTCTACTTCCAGAAACGTTAATTGTAATACTCTGTGACTGTGAATTCTTAATTTTTTGTCCGAAAATTAGACAGCTACATTGGTCGACTTAGGCTGTGAACCATTTGGTGAAATTTTTAACTTTTAGTTAAAATCTGACACTTCAAAAGTTATTTTCAAAATAAACCTACTCTGGAGCATGGTGAAAATTGACAGAGCGATAGTTAAATTTGACAGCTCGATGGTTAAATTTTTTCCCATGATGCAGAATAAAAAGGTGGAAACATTTTCTGTACCTAATTGAGGTTGTCAATATTTTCCAATACAAAATTAAGGGATAAAGATGGAAGGGATAAAGATGGAAACGATGACGTGTTGTGTAAAGATCAGAGTTGCACGAAATCATGACTATCACCTTTTCATCAAAATGTACGTAAAACTTCGGTCACAAATCAAAATGATCGTCGTTTTTAGTTGAGAGAATTTGAGCAACCAAAACTTAGCATTGTGAGTGCCAGCAACAGTGACAAGAGAGAGTGAGAAAAAAAATGACGGCACGCAGCGCAGACAGCAGAGTCAAGTGAGCACACAATGCAAATTCTCCTCTTTCCGTTTTGTTTACCTCGCGCTGTTTTGTCTACCTCGTAAATTCAACAAGCGTAGTTTTATTCATTGAATTATCACCATATGATTCAATCACTAGACAGTATTTATTGATCCTTCTGCGCTTGCCTTATATTCGAACGAAAACAGTAATATACTGAAATTTAAACTTGAAAGATGCGTATATGCTTTTTGACCTGGTTCCTCTTAACATATTTATCAAGAGATAGAGCACATTTTTAACTACCAAACACATCAGTATGACGAAAAAACTAAAATCTATTTCTATAGAAAATTTTCAATAGGACGTAAGTAACATTGAGAGCATCTCTTTGTTTACTTTCTCTTTCTTTTATTACGACGTCATTACAACACTTTATACTAATTTTCCAGTACATATCGAAAGCCGACGGTTTTTACTACAATATTATGCAAAGAGTAGAGTAGTAAATGTTGAAACGGCCGAGTAATGAACAGAAGAGAAAGACCGCAAAGAGAATCTCTCAATGTTACTTACGTCCTATTGAAAATTTTCTCTAGATTTGTTGTGTTTTCCTTGCATTTCAACTCTGCCTACTGCGATTGCGAATAAATAAAAGTCAGTTTCATATTATTAGGGAAGCCCATAGCATGCCACACGAATATTATATTATTAAATATTACATTGCTTTAGCATGTTCCATAGTCATACATCAAATGAATTTATGAATGCGCGTAATTCTATTACAGCTTTTATCCAAACGGCGAAGGAAATAGACCTTTCTCGTCAAAAAATTTTATATGCAGAACAGCTTCCGTTTTCATCGCTGGGTCAATTCTGAATACTGTCACGTTAATTTGGTGTCTCTAACTATTGAAAAAATCAAAAATTCTTCGAGCTGCCCATTTTACTCTGTATTCCCCTGTCCTATTTTACCTCGATTCTCCATACTTTTTCACCATTTGGATGAACTTCGAGTGGGGAATATGAAATAAAGTTACGGCGGGTAGCCTATAACATAGTTCCAGTAGCCTACCGCTAGCCGGCATCTGTTTTAATCTGGCTATTCGTCGTTTCGTTTACTGGGTATGAACTCGAAGAGTTCATTCCAATTTGTCAAAAACATTGTTTTGACGTAGATGAACCCCAAAACAGTGTTGCAGAATATACCGATTTATCGATATTTAAACCGATTTTTAATTTCAATACCAATAATGTTACTAAAAATACCGATTTCTTTTTTCTTACCAAAAAATCACGTTTTTCATATAATAAGATTTAATAAGATCAATATTATTACGTATGGGCCTTTTTAGAAAATGTCTTCACCTTTCCACATCAAATCATCCGGAAATTGATTCAGCAATCTGCCAGGTTACCAAATACAAATATGTTAATACGGAATGTTCTGACGATTTTTTGAGGACACATTTTATGACCCAGGTACACCCATAAAGGTACACTGTCAGAGTGACAGCATACTTTGATGAAATTGTGCTAAAACTGGCTGCACTGATAGATTTGTTTTTGATTGTTTGACACTTCTAAATATTTTAGTTTTCTGCAGAAAAAATCTCAGAAAACTAACGACTGATTTTTGTCGACGTCGGGCACCAGTTACAGTTACAGTTTGAAATTATATCTCACCTCGGATGAACGCGCCCGTTATGTGTTACCCCGCAACAGCTGACTTAACTGATTGTTCAAATCCTCGAATTTATCCTGCTCGCTGTCGTTCATGTTTTTATTACTTTCCCCTAGTTCTACATAATCATTAGCCATTGGATCGGTTCGTGATTTTAGGGAATAGTAAACGTTATGAAAAAATCCATTGTATAATATAATTATAGTGTATAGTTCATGAATCCGAAGTGGTTCAAAAGGATGTCGCTGTACAGATTCAGAGCGGCCGCTTCCAGCTCAGCAAAAGTGAAAGCCACTTGACGGTTAAATTCGTAGTGTGTCCGCTGATAGCGCTCGGGGACAGAAAAATCTCATAGGTCAGAGTCGCTTCCGACTTCGTTACCGTCAACATTAAACACAACAGCAAGATACTTGGAAAGGACTTTCTCGTTCGGTGAGTTTTTACCATAAGCTTCCCCCTGCAACATTCTTTTTCGTGTCTAGATGTCCTTGTTGATTTACAGAACAAACATAATGGAAGCGTATTCTACACGCACATATTCACTCGGGCCAACCGTGTGACTCATTTGGAAAAAGGACTCATCGTCGGCTTCATGGCAGCGAAGTGAGCAGGCAAAAAAGGCATTGTTTTTTTTCCGCATGATCGTTCTGAGCAAAATTCAGCGATTTGCCAGGCATAAACCACCGATGAGACAGTATCCGTTCGGATTCAGGACGTTTTCCCATACATTGTACCCGGTCGAAGCGATGGCAAGCGATGCAGATAACTGGGTCAAAAAGGCGGAGGTTCTGGGAATTTCTGCACTCGTAAGTGTTCTTTTTGTCATAACCACCTAAACTATTTTTGGAGCCATCATTGTTCCATGGGATTTAAATTTTCCTTTTCAATAAAAATAGCGATCTGAGTATGACCAAGGAAAAGGAATCAGGACCGGCGACTGACAGTCCAGAGAAAGAGAATGCGGAAAAACCTTCTAGTCCATAGCTCCTGAAGAAAAACGAGCTGAAGCGAATATGGAGAAACAGCTTCCTCCACGGAAAATGCAGAGGCATGCAAGTAAGTCGAAATATTTAGTGTCAGCTTTAAAATTACCCGATTAATCTTTTAGCGCGGCGGATGCAAGTTTGCTAATTGAAATTATTCGCAAAGATCTAGTAGAATTAAAACTGGAGGTGCTGCGAAACGATCCTTTTTCGACGCTATACTCGGTAAAAACTATCGACGCTTTGCACCTGATGCCGGAACTGCCCACCTCGAGAGCAGATGAGCGCTGGGGAATGTTTTCAGCCACCTGGAGGAGGAAGTTCAGCGCGGAAGAAATGTTACCAGACTTCGCCGATCTGGTATCTGGACTTTTTTGATGATCTCATAGAGATTGGGTGTGCAGATGGGCGTTTAAAGTTCTGGGAGGGAACGACTGGTAACTTTTAGGTAAATTGTTTGGAGTCATTTGTTTTTTATTACAACTATTGACGGACGTTTCATTGCAGGATATATATGAAGCTGAAAACAACCACAACAATGGGGTAACTAACATAAACCTCGCCGGTGACAAAGTGATAGTCGCACGGTTGAGTGAACGAATCGATTTTCTGAGACTGGAAACGTACACGTAAAGTTTTCAGATCGATTGGGGATTTACGTCTGCATATGGGCGAAGTAAGTTCTATGTTTCAAGCAATTTTTTAAGCTCACCTAGGACGCAGACAGATTTTACTTGTTCTTTTAAAATACTGTATATTCTAAGTCATTTAATTTTCAGTCTGTAATGAGTATGTCATCAAGTGCCTTAATTCTTTTTCTTTTTAGCCCACGTACGCAGCGGTTCGGCAGGAAGCATTAGTTTATTTCAGCAACCCGCCGGCTCAAATCCGTCCACAGCGTTGCCAGCTCAACATCACGCATCCGAGGAGGAGCTTCGATGTATCCTGGAGTTTCACCAGCAGGGTCACCGGTGACATGTTTGGAAGTGGCGGGCGGTACAGTCATTACTGGCAGCCAGGGCCACACTGTTAACGTGTTCCGGCTTGATAGCCACCTATTGCAGTTCACCCTAAACGGCCATTGCGGTCCTATCACATGTATTTTCAAAGACCAGTGGCAGGCCGAGATGGGCGCATCTGGTTGCCAGGATGGTGTGCTATGTGTGTGGGACTTGATACGGGGTATGTCAGCCAAATTTACGGTATGGCCTAAATCCACATAATTAAATTGATTGGTTATTTATAGGTGCCTGTATGTACAAAATTGAAGCCCATGACGACATGACGTCGCACTTGCCTGTTCCCCGAGTTACGCAATATCGCTCGGACTGAACGAACGAATACGGTTTTGGGATAGATTTCAGGGTCAGCCGCTCAACACCATGACCGTCAGTCATGCATATTCATCGCTTGTGATGCTGACGCTTCTGAACGAAGCCATTGCTAGCACGAGTTTTTGATTTGGAAGGATAGTTGCTGAGGACCATTCTCACAATAGTATAAAAGTTCTAACCTCAAAAACAGACAACAATAAAATGTATTTCTTTCAGAGTTTATAATATCAATTACATGATCAAATGCGCTGATGGGTTAGGCTTTGGATTCGGCTATATTCCATCGTCATTGAAGCTAGATCATAGAATCATGTTAATTTGACAGACTGCAAGTGTTATTAGTAGCACAAACAGCTAGCAGCCCAGCTAGTATTGTTCTTTCTGCTTGCAACCAACCTGGTTATATTGATGTCAATGCTAAATTCGCTGTTGCAGCTGTATGGTCGCTATACTGTTCCATGTGTTATGGGATTCGCTATTAACATGGGACAGTTATGCTTAGAGCACCAGATTCTAAAAGCGACTAATTTTGGCCAATCACTGGAGACAAAATCACGCGTAACAATTAATAATAAATTAAATTGTTGCTGAGTAATTTTTGTTGTACATGAATAAAACATACCGATTGCCTCGTTACCTATGCTGCCGTGATCCGCATAACAGTCCCATTTGGGTTTCCTATGCAGATGGGACAGTTATGCATATCACGGCAGTATGGATAATTAACCACTAGAAAGGTTATGAGCTTATGTTATCGCATTTTATAATCATTTATACTACGTAACAACTAATAATAAGTTACATTATTGCTGAGTATCTTTTGTTGTACATGAATAAAACATACCGATTTCCTCGTTACCTATGGCTAAATAACCATTAAAAAGGTTATGAGTTTATTGTTGTCGCATTTATAATTATTTATACTACTTTCAAGTGATCGATTTTAAAGATACGACTCGCACTTTAAGCACCCCTTCACTGCGCCATCAAAATAAGTCATACTCCTAATGAACTAATATTTATTAAAATATTTACTAAATAAAAACATAGACCTGATAGTTCGTTTGCAAAAAAACACCGAAGCACAGTGAGTTGGTGTTAATGCTCTATCTGTGATCCTATAGTGCTGCAGGATTTGGCCAACATTTATACTATTTTTATTTAATCAACTTTAAGGAAAATGTATCACGTGAACGCTATATATATATGGACTTCTATACTTGGTAATTGTTCCGAATCACACTCGACCTGGCCTTGGGTACAAGATATTTGCTTGATCTCCCACGAGCATGGTCCTGCCGGAGTGTTTGCCTCGCCCGATACCGGGGCAGCCTGTCCTAGCGAGGCTGCCTCTTGTGAATCGGAACCGCTGAACATTCCGATGAGGGCATGTCCAACGGTGTTACCGACGAAGCCGATCGCTACACTACCAGCAGTAGCTGCGATTTGAGCAATTAACCCAAAGGCCTGGTTGGGAGCTACCATTGGTGCAGCGACAGCCGAGTGTGACGCAGACTGGACCATCGGCTAACTCGATTCCGGCGAGGTGGAGCGGCTGCAACTGGTGCGGACCTATATTGCGATGTATATAATTTCAAGGATTACTAGAGATTACCAATTACCAGAGATCATCAAAATATTTTGTGACTAATGTTGTAATTCAGCAAAAAAAAAACAAAACAAGTTAAATTGATCGCAACAAATAAAATCGCTTTCTTCAACGAATCGTGGACAAGAAAAATCTAAATGCCAAATTTAATGGAACATTGCCTAATGGCGTCAAATAAAAATGAAAGCCTAGCGAGCAAGGCGAATACAAGATATTCGCATTTAAAAGTAAACCAAATAAAGTTTCTCATACTGTGGTCGAATAAAAAAAAATTCTCAGCCTATGTAAACAAGCTCTGCGAAATGTCACAAAAGTGAGGTTAAACATTTTCATCCAATGCATCCAATGTTCTACAGCGAGAGGTTCATTTTAGTTTGTTTACATTGCTAATGAATTTTGTACTGCGATTCACCACTTCATTTACCGCGTTGCCAAGAACTTAAGTGAAAATATTCAAAACAGTGCTGCCCAAACGCACATTTTAAGTCCCACCATTCTTGCTGAGGTGAAAAAAATATTCAACATTCTTGCATATTTCAAATTTTAAAAAATCATTAAAAAATCATGATAGCTCCTAAAAATCTCATTTTTACGGAAATGTTCTTATAATTGTGTAATCTTTCGATTAAAAATAAGAAAAACAGGTGTTAGGTCTGACGAGAAAGGTCTATTGAAATACAATTTTTCTCGAACAATCTTTGGTTAGCAACCAAACCACTTTTAAATAAGTAAAGTATTTGAACTGTAATATTGAATTCAAGGCTTGTATCGTGCAGAATTTAAAACTTCCCTTGCCAGACTTGATGACAATAATTTTCGAAACTGACTGTCATCGAGAGGTTTCAGTCAAGCTGAAACGAAACGAAGTGAGCAAAAGAGCAAAAAGACAGAACATTTTTCCGCAAAGGCACTCACGTAGTATGACTGACAGTATATGTTGCTATCTCAGTGTGAGAACTTACATGGAAAGATATTCGAATATGAGTGCTTGCGACCGTGTAGGATGGTTTTCTGTTTACGGTTACCGAATGCAGCACTGGTAAAGATTTGTTTGGGTTATTTCATGATGTGAATGTTTACTTTTCGAGGCTATGACTGTCATACTTAATGTAATAAGAAAAAAAACTAATTTTAAAATATCGACAAATGTTCACACCTCTACCAACTTGTGGTCATCGCAGCTGTCAATTCTAAATAACTATCCATATGTCAACTTTTGAAATGGTTCGCTCTCTCAAGGACTCAACTGATTCGATACAGATATCGACACAGATTTTTCAAAGAGTAAATACAGATGAAAAGATTTTTTAGGACAAAAATACAGATTTAATTTTGGCAACCCTGATGATCTTACCCGTTCGACATAAGAACAAAAACTGATTCAAACGGGTACGCGTCACCTCTATTTATAAACTAACCGTATATGGTTTAGTCACTTAGGTGCGAGTGTGTGCAAATGCCAACGTTACCGAAAATCGATAGCGCTTATTGCATCGCCCGGAGACGATGTTGCTCGTATGGGATAAGAGCAACAACTGATTTAAACGGACATGCGTTGCTTCTATTTATGACTTTTCGTGTTTCATTGAGCAACTAAGCTGCCCTCTCTTGACGGCTGTGTCTGAGAAATCTGTCTCACGAATGGTAATTTTCACGTTTTTCGTGAACTTTTTAATTTTACCAATTTCCAAAAGTCTACTTTTATTGGGGAGATATTAAATTATTACCAATCAGGGCCGCCGAGAGGGGGGAGGACCGGGGTGTTTCCCCCCGGGCCCAGAGTTTTGAAGGGGGCCCGGATTTTTAACAGAAACCAAAATTTTGACAAATACTTTTTCGACAAAAATTTATTTGAGAAAACAATTAAAAATTCAATATCTTGTGTATGAGGTAACTAGAATAGCGAAAATTCTACTAACATTTTCACAATCCTTCAGCTGCTCAGTTCACAATCCTTCAGCTGCCAATGATTCTAAGGTGCATACGTTCAACAAAATTGCTAAATTGTGTTTGATTGATTTCGAAGAGAAAATTGAACTCTGCTACCGAACTAAATCAACTAGTTAGCAAGATTAGCTAACTAATGTAGCAAGTTAAATCCGCATACAAAATCTTTTCGTTTTGGAGGAGTGAGCATGAGATTTTGAACGTCGCTTCCTGAACGTAACGATTTTATTTTTGAACTATTTTCTAGAAATCAGTTACAACATTCTTGTAAAATATTTGTGTTGGTGTGCTAACACACCAACACAAATAAAAGAACAATCCATGTTTTTATAGGATTATGAATGTTTTCGAAACCAGCATAGCGTAAAATCCAACCAAAACCCTTATTTGAAATTTGATCCATGTTTCTCGTTTTTGTTCCATTTTTTTATTCCTACATGGATTTGTATTGTATTTGTATTTCTACAATTGTACGATTCTGCCTTTTTGCCTTTCTCATATAGAAAGGTTATGCAATCACTCTGAAAAACGTCAACCTAATTTTTTTTTCGACTCGCATAAGGTTTTTGGATTTTAACAGGGGCGTAGTTGATGGTTTACGGAGAGGGGTTACACCCCCCCTCTACTGTTCACTCCCCTCCTATAAATATCTCCTTAAATCAGCCCTCAGACCACCATCCCATCCAGCCCTCATACCCCTCCCTTTCAACCCCATCATCTTTAAACCACCACTATATCACAAAGCATACCAATTTAAGCTGGGGAGTCGTTCGTTCATGGGACTTTCGTCCTCCTCACATACCCACCCCCGCATGACAAAATGAGTTAGCAAGCAGATAACATTGATCTAATGCTGATTAGGCTAATGGAGTATGATATTTTTTTGTTTCAAGTGTTTCACCGTCGACACGTAGCTCATCAAGTTCGTGGCTGGCATGCCATTGTGTATAAGTGCAAAGTGTACTAAGAATGTAATGGACATTTCCACAATTATGTTGAACATAAAAAGCCTCCGTGCCATAGTTTAGAGAAATGAGAAAGGCACAATTGCACCGCTAGGTGGATTAAAACAGGTTTTTATCTTTTTGCATACTTTTATTTTATCCATTTTTTTACGTTCCTTACTTTAGCTTTTTTTTCTATTGCTAACACTATCACTTACTTTAATTTATAGTTTTTTCTCTGTTATTTAATATTATTCGCATTTTTTTGAGAAAATTCTGCTTTCTTAATTTTTGCCTTTCTCATATAGAAAGGTTATGCAATCACTCTGAAAAAACGTCAACTTAATCCCGGCCCGGAGGGCCAAGTGTCATATCCCATTCGACTCAGTTCGTCGAGATCGGAAAAAGTCTGTATGTGTGTGTATGTGTGTATGTATGTGTGTATGTGTGTATGTGTGTATGTGTGTGTGTATGTATGTTCGTATGTGTCAAATAATGTCACTCATTTTTCTCAGAGATGGCTGGACCGATTTGCCCAAACTTAGTCTCAAAAGAAAGCTGCAACCTTCCCATCGGCTGCTATTGAATTTTGGATCGATCGGAATTCTGGTTCCGGAATTACGGGTTTCAAAGTGCGGCCACACAGAAATTTCTCATATAAACTATAGGGAAGATTAAAAATAGAATTTTTATTTTTGATGCTAAATGTGTTCAAGGTGCATGAAACGTCGAGATTTGATGCAAACTCGAAAAAAAATTTGACGACGATTCACTTTTTTGGCTTTTGGCACATTTTTGCCTTTCTCATATAGAAAGGTTATGCAATCACTCTGAAAAACGTCAACCTAATCCCGGCTAATTTTTTTTTTCGCCTCGCATAAGGATTCTGGATTTTAACAGGGGCGTAGTTGATGGTTTACGGAGAGGGGTTACACCCCCCCTCTACTGTACACTCCCCTCATTTAAAAATCTCCTTAAATCACCCCTCAGACCACCACCCCATCCAGCCCTCATACCCCTCCCTTTCAACCCCATCATCTTTAAACCACCACTATATCACAAAGCATACCAATTTAAGCTGAGGAGTCGTTCGTTCATGGAACTTTCGCCCTCCTCACATACCCACCCCCGCATGACAAAATGAGTTATCAAGCAGATAACATTGATCTAATGCTGATTAGGCTAATGGAGTATGATATTTTTTTGTTTCAAGTGTTTCACCGTCGACACGTAGCTCATCAAGTTCGTGGCTGGCATGTCATTGTGTATAAGTGCAAAGTGTACTAAGAATGTAATGGACATTTCCACAATTATGTTGAACATAAAAAGCCTCCGTGCCATAGTTTAGAGAAATGAGAAAGGCACAATTGCACCGCTAGGTGGATTAAAACAGGTTTTTTCTTATTGTTTCATATTTAAATACCTTGCTTTTTTTTTTGTTTTGTCATTCCATCTAATTTTTAGAATTTGTCTATTTGCTACATTTATTCTTGTCGTAGCGTTTTTCTATTTCCTTTTTTTCCATATTTTTTGCATTTCCAAAAGCAATTTTACTTATTCAAATTCATTCCAATTTGTCTTATTATTTATTTTTTTACCTTTCTCCTATTTTTTTCTCATTTTCTAGTTTTTAGCTTTCCGTTTATCGTAGTTTTATTTTTTCCCATTGTTCATTTAATATAATTTTATTTATTTTTTATACGTTTTGCCTTTCTCATATAGAAAGGTTATGCAATCACTCTGAAAAACGCGAACCTAATCCCGGCCCGGAGGGCCGAGTGTCATATCCCATTCGACTCAGTTCGTCGAGATCGGAAAAAGTCTGTATGTGTGCATGTATGTGTGTATGTGTGTGCATGTGTGTGTATGTGTGTCAAATAATGTCACTCATTTTTCTCAGAGATGGCTGGACCGATTTGCCCAAACTTAGTCTCAAATGAAAGGTGCAACCTTCCCATCGGCTGCTATTGAATTTTGGATCGATCGGAATTCTGGTTCTGGAATTACGGGTTTCAGAGTGCGGCCACACAGAAATTTCTCATATAAACTATAGGAAAAATTAAAAATAGAATTTTTATTTTTGATGCTAAATGTGTTCAAGGTGCATGAAACGTCGAGATTTGATGCAAACTCGAAAAAAAAATTTGACGACAATTCACTTTTTTGGATTTTGGCACATTTTTGCCTTTCTCATATAGAAAGGTTATGCAATCACTCTGAAAAACGTCAACCTAATCCCGGCCTTTTTTTCGACTCGCATAAGGTTTCTGGATTTTAACAGGGGCGTAGTTGATGGTTTACGGAGAGGGGTTACACCCCCCCCCTCTACTGTTCACTCCCCTCCTTTAAAAATCTCCTTAAATCACCCCTCAGACCACCACCCCATCCAGCCCTCATACCCCTCCCTTTCAACCCCATCATCTTTAAACCACCACTATATCACAAAGCATACTAATTTAAGCTGGGGAGTCTTTCGTTCATGGGACTTTCGCCCTCCTCACATACCCACCCCCGCATGACAAAATGAGTTAGCAAGCAGATAACATTGATCTAATGCTGATTAGGCTAATGGAGTATGATATTTTTTTGTTTCAAGTGTTTCACCGTCGACACGTAGCTCATCAAGTTAGTGGCTGGCATGCCATTGTGTATAAGTGCAAAGTGTACTAAGAATGTAATAGACATTTCCACAATTATGTTGAACATAAAAAGCCTCCGTGCCATAGTTTAGAGAAATGAGAAAGGCACAATTGCACCGCTAGGTGGATTAAAACAGGTTTTTTCTTAAGATTTAATTCGTTATTGTTATTTCTTCATGTTTTCCATTTAACCTATTTTGAAAGTACTTTTTCAGTTGACCATTTTCCAATACGTTAACATTGATTTTTTTATTTTCCTAAAAAAACATTTGATTTATCTTTTCTTAACACTATGCGCACTTTATCTTAATTTTACATTTAGTTAGTTGTTTGAATTTATTTCAAATTTCATTTCTAGTGCTTTTTCTATTCTTTAAATAGTATCCATTTTATTCATTTTTTTTCGTGTTAATATCTTCATTTTTGTGTTTCTATAGTATACCATGTTGGCTTTTTCCTATTACTTTTTGTTTTCCATTTTGTCTGTTTGCTCCGTTTTTGTTCAATACTTCCAATTTTCTTTACTTTTTCGTCTTTTCATCATTTAAATTTTCCAGCTTTTCAAAATTTTGTGGTTCGTTCATTTTTTGTAATTTCTTTATGGTTATTTTATTCTTGTCTTTTATATATACTCCTACCGTTTTATGCATTCTTAACGTTTTATTTAGTTTTATTTATTCTATTGCTTTAAATATGTCTTGTTTTTAATGTTAAATAAATTTTATTATTCTTGATTTACCGAGTTTTTCAGTTTTATGCATTTTTTATATTAATGTTTGTATTCTTTTTAATAGTTTTTTTTTCATTTTCATCGATTCTAAAAATATTTCCTACTTCTCTATCGATTTTTTATTATTTTCACCATTTGTTCAATAACGTTCGACTTTTTTAATCTTCGCAATATGTTTTTCTAGTTTCCTGTTTTCCTTTATCAATTTTTTATCGGTTTTGTTTTGGTTTTTCTCGATTAAACCTTTTTTGACAATAGACATAAATTAGTTTATTTGGTTGATTTTGTTATTTTTAGCTCTTTTGTACATTCTTTTAATATTTAGTTTTCCTATTGTTTTTTATCTTTTGCCGTTGGTCGCCCTTTGGATATTTTTAATTTTAGTAATTACTACATTTTTAATCTTGCCATTTCCTTACTTTTATAAATACTATTAACAAAAATGGCGCTTTTCAAAGTCAAAACTGTCGGAGAGATATTAAAAACTCCCAAAGTATAAAAAAACTCTACGTTTTTTCCTTCATTGGCACTACAAAGAACTAGAGCAAAAAAATGGTACATGAATATAAAATTTCAGTGTACTATACATAATATCAGTGAACTCCAATGGATTTCAAACATTGACTTTTTTGTACTCAGGCAATACACAGTGGTGGGGGCCCGTACGTTGGACCCCCCGGGCCCGTATTTTCTCTCTGCGGCCCTGTTACCAATATTTAAGTTAGGTGTTTCTGAATCGGTTGGTGTATGAATGATTAAAATCCATCTAGTAATATCGGAGTTATAAGCGTGCAAACCTTACATAGTTTCGTTACATGGGAGATAGTTTAAATTTTAGAATGACACCTAGCCCCAGATAGTGGAGTAAGACATTTTTAATGTCAAAAATTAAAGGGTTGTGTACAGGACACAACCACGGTGACATTAAAAATGTAGCTTTTTTCAAGAGTGTGCAAATGAATTTTTCCTATCACACATATCGACTCACGTTCTTGTTCACTCGCCTGTTTTCATATGTTACAATTTGCTATATACCCTCCCCATTAAAACATAATTTATTGAAGGTCTTTTAACGGTAATCTATTAATTAATCAAGTATCTCACTAGGTGATTGGCATTATTTGGCTGATCCATCTAGTAAAAATAGGCTGGTCTGTCCAGAAAATATATTCAAAAGAAAAGTTCCATATTGAGAGCTGTGATGAGGAAAGCCCACGCCCGCCAACGGAAATATACAGATTCTCCATGAAATATGAAATTTCATTTTCCATTTAAATTTTCAATAATGTACTAATGAACTTAAGTAAACAATTTTAAGTTTAAGTATTTCTTGATCGATTAGTGCTGGAAAAAATGAAAATATTTGATAAATTACATTGTTATGCAACGTTCGCACTACCAGTTAAAACGGGTTTTTATGCTATCTTGGTGACATTTTTCTTGTTGCTAATTATTAAAACGTGTTATAACTCTGTAGTGTAAACATTGTATTATTAAACCAATTCTGCAGCGTTTTATGTTATATAGGTGTTTTATGTGGTAATAGGACTGACATAATTATATCTTCAGTACAGCGGTTTGTTTCATAATTTAAAACAGATTTATTTTAAAATTTAAATTAGTATACCCAACCGTTCTATTTGTTGTATACTTTAAAACGCGATTAGAACTGTGTTTTAAATACATAGGGTAGGACAGATATTCTGACTGGATAAACTGGGAAAACAATTTTAAGTCCAGTAACGCTTAAGACATGGCTTGAATTTGAATCGAAAAAGAACACCCGCTTCAACTGCTGCTGGGACGGTAAGTTCTGTTTTAAAATTTTCCGTTATGTGCAGTACGAAACAAAAGTGTTTGAAATTAGAAAACAAAAAGTTCTGCTAGGAATGTGATTGTTTCCGATGCAATTACACTCAGATTTTTCACGCAGGGGATACAGGCCGTGTAAATGAAAACTGCGTAAATTAAAAAAAAACGCGTTAATGAAAACCGCGTAAATTTCAAAATCCGCGTAAAGAAACCTGAGTGTACTCTCCTATATAAAATACTACGCTGCTGAACAGTGCAATAACTACAGAAGCACGTTGTCAGATGCCTTACTGATAAAAAACATATAACCGAAATATGAAACATGAAAACCAATAGGCTCTTTACCCTACGCAGCTACAAAGCGCCGTAAACATGGATTATCAAGTTACAACGCACACGCATGCATAAAAATAAATATATTTTTTTCAAACGCAACACTCTTAAGCAGCACACACCGTATTGAATTAAATCCAAACCACCCCGCCCACCCACTTTGCAAATCATTCTGTGACACCGTGCTGCTACCCGAAAAATCCGCACACGGCCACCGCTGCCGAAAATGCATAGCGTCTACCGCTTAGCGTCCAGACGCTGCAGCCATGATCTTACCCGTTCGACATCAGAACAAAAACTGATTCAAACGTGCACGCGTCACCTCTATTTATAAACTAACCGTATATGGTTTAGTCACTTAGGTGCGAGTGTGTGCAATGCCAACGTTGCCGAAAATCGATAGCACTTATTGCATCGCTCGGAGACGATGTTGCTCGCATGGGATAAGAGCAACAACTGATTTAAACGGACATGCGTCGCTTCTATTTATGACTTTTCGTGTGTGATTGAGCCAATAAGGTGCCCTCTATGGACGGCTGTGTCTGAGAAATCTGCCTCACGAATGGTAATTTTCCCGTTTTTCGTGAACTTTTTAATTTTACCAATTTCCAAAAGTCTACTTTTATTGGGGAGATATTAAATAATTACCAATATTTAAGTTAGGTGTTTCTGAATCGGTTGGTGTACGAATGATTAAAATCCATCTAGTAATATCGGAGTTATAAACGTGCAAACCTTACATAGTTTCGTTACATGGGAGATAGTTTAGATTTTAGAATGATACCTAGCCCCAGATAGTGGATTTTTAATGTCAAAAATGTGCTCTATTTGTTGACAAATATGTTTACAGTAAACCAGGTCAAAAAGCATATAAGTGTCTTTTAAGTTTAAATATCAGTATATCAGTATACTGATTTAAATCGAATTTAAGGCAAGTGGGAATGGTCAATAAATACTGGCTAGTAATTGAATCATATGGTGATAATTCAATGAATAAAAACTACGTTTGTTGAATTTGCGAGGTAGACAAAATAGAGGTAAACAAAACGGAAAGAGGAGAATTCGCATTGTGTTCTCACTTGACTCTGCTGTCTGCGCTGCGTGCCGTAATTTTTTTTCTCACTCACCCTCGTCACTAGGCGCGTTCTTAAATCCACCAGCAACTCATCGGTATTTTGATGACTTTTTGTTGCGGGAGAGTAAAGCGACGCGCTGTGACACTAGTGTGCAACATAAACAAAGCTTGATTATGTTGCGCGAGAGAGAGATCATCACATCAGACAGCTCAACAATCCATCGTATCATTCCTTCGGTTGATCTCGGACGAGGTAGACATGATTTATCGGTCTGCGTTTGTTCGGTGCTCGGCAGTTTTTTCCCTTTCGGGTCAGTTGTGTATCGTGTGGCGCATACGGCGCAGGCGAGAGTGAGGAGGGTGGCGACGGGGCGTTTCGCCCAGAAGTTGTGCTTTGGCGCTTGTCGGCTGTTGCAGTGTAGGTGACTTCGGCGGCGACGCAGTGGTGGTGGTATTTTTCAACTCGCATCGATCACCGTAGCGGCGGCGGCCGCATCGGTGTTGCAGCGTAGGGTGATTGGACGGTGTTGGTGATTTCGCCACTTCGCGCCATCCAGCTGGCGCATCAGTGAGTAGCAGAAAAGCTAAGTTTCCCGCTTTTATTCTATTATTCCTTCAGTTTTGTTTTATTTTAATTTTGCTTGTTTTTGCTTTTAAATTTTCTTGGTGACGGTGATACCTGCCAGCCCGATGTCTGACGAGGACGACATGGATTATCACGTCACTCCCTTGATTAACCCAACCGGTGCAATACCGAAAACTCAAAATAATAACCAAAATTCCTCTTTCTCCCTACCTCCCTTGGTTCCATTGGGTTTCAGTGACGGTTCTGGTTCGGGTGTAGGAGCGGGTTCTGGTACTGGTACTGGTGGTACTGGCTACAAAAATTTCGTTCCCAACAATAATGTTCCGCGTGTTCGGCAATATAATGACCGTTCAGGCGATCGATTCGTGGTCTATTTCCGGCCGAAAGGAAAACCCTTGAGGGTCTCCCAAATTAGTAAAAGCCTAACCGCCAATTTCTCTAGCGTGCGCGAAATAATGAAAGTCAACACGAATAAACATCGCGTCGTGCTCTCAGACCGGAAGCAAGCTAACACAATAGTTAATGATCCACGTTTTAATATTGAATATCGCGTGTATATTCCGGCTAACGTCGTCGAAATAGATGGCGTTGTAACGGAAGAATCATTAACTATCGCCGACCTAAAGAATGGTGTGGGCATTTTTAAACATTCCGCAGGTTAAGATACTGGAAATCAAACAGTTGAACTCAGTATCAGGCACAGGCGATACAAAAGTTTACACTCCTTCGAAATCATTTCGATTGACATTCGAAGGTGCCGCTCTACCAAATTACGTACTTTTAGACAAACTTCGACTTCCCGTCCGCATGTGCGTACCAAAAATTATGAGCTACACTAATTGCAAACAGCTGGGCCATACAAGTACCTACTGTTGCAACAAAGCGAAGTGCTCCAAGTGCGAAGAAGCACACAACGATGACACATGTACAAAGAAAGCTGAAAAATGCGTTCTTTGTGGTGGTATCCCTCACTCTGCACGTGATTGTCCAACATATAAACTACGTTCAGACAAGCTTAAGCGTTCCACGAAAGAGCGATCCAAACGCACTTTTGCGGAAATTCTAAAAGCATCGAATCCGAACCCCATACCACTGCAAAACACATTCTCAGATTTATCTGAAGATGATGGATGTAGTTCGGAAGGGGACACCGATTATGTACCTACTCTTGGAGCCAAAAGGAAGAGAATTGCTGCCTCTTGCCAGAAGCTCCCACGTAAAAAAGGGAGGGTACCGACCAAACCAGCCACCTCAAAGAAGCCATCGACTAATAAATTAGCAGTCCTTGTTTTCCAACTTCAAGGCAAGGACCTTCCGAGTCTTCGAACTCAAAAGAAAGACCGTAGCGCTCGAACACAGCAGGAGAGCAAGACTGAAACAGGTCTGATCTCCTTCAAAACAATTGTAGAATGGATTCTCAATGTTTTTGAAATTCCGACACAACTCAAAAGTATTATTTCTGCCTGGCTCCCAACTATTAGCGATTTTGCTAAGCAACTAGTCGCTAAATGGCCCCTCCTGTCTTCACTAATCAGTTTCGATGGCTAATACATCGAACAGTGTTAAGGATACTGTCATTATTCAATGGAACAGTAGAAGTCTCATCCCAAAATTAGACACATTCAAGCAACTTCTGCACCACACACATTGTGACATTTTCGCTATTTCTGAAACATGGCTTCGGCCCGATCATACTTTAAGTTTTCGTGATTTCAATATTATTAGACTAGACCCGATCAGAATGAAATAACAAGATTATAACAGAACACAATTTTTGTAACATATTGTGTTATAAATTAGGTCTCGTTAGTAGTTAAAATAACAAAAATTTATAACAAGTAACAATGTGAGATATAGTTTTGGAATATTTTTGTTATGTGTTTCTGATCGGGGATAGGGACGATCATCATGGAGGAGTACTTTTGGGAATACGAAAATGTTACTCTTTTTATAGAGTCAACCCCCCTGCCTTCACAGGTATCGAAGTGGTGGCATGTCAAATACAGATCAAAGGAAGAGACCTATGCGTTGCATCAGTTCCCGATCAGAAATCAACATCAAATTTATATCGAAATAAGATGTCATGGAAAAATATATATCTCTGGTTGCTATAAAATATAGCTGGATAGTTGTTGAAATATCAAGTTTTTATACCAAGAAAATGCATCGCTTATATCTTATTATATCTCAGTCTATTTTGATATAAAATCTTTTTGTTGAGTCTTGGTTTGATATAATAATTATATCACACAGTCGGATATTTAAGATAGTTTATATCTAATTGAGGACAGTAAATATATCTGAAAATATCAGAATTGTATCACATAAATCCAAATATTTTTTTTCTGTTTTTAATTAATAAATCAAATAATTTCTTGTTAAAGATAATTCTCATCAGTACAATTTGCATTTAATTTCGCTGTGTTACTAATTTGATTATTATTATTACCGTCGCAGCTATTTGTTAGAAGTTGTTCTAACTTAGAACTCGCAGTTAGTTCAGCGTACTTTTATAATTTAATTTTTTTCTGGGGCGTTCCTGTTTTGCGCTTTACATCCTTAGTATATTCAAAATGCTTATTCATATTCTTTCGCATGTTCCAGTATTTTATACTCTTCTTTAATAGCTTGCCTGCAATTTATATACATTTAGCTTCCATTCCTCTTCAGGGTTTACAGAGTGCTGCTCTTTTGGCTTGTCCTATGCCGAAACCGGTCTAATCAAATCTCTAAAGCTACTTGCTGCTTCGTGGGCCTACAGCGGAACATTTTCTCTGTTGTGTTCTGTAATCAGCGAGTAACTTTACAAATGTACATTCTCTTATGTATTTACATTCCAACCTATGACAAGACAAGACTACCAGTAATGCGATTTGGAGCCAGTACTTGGGAGGATTCATCTCTTTTTTTTTTATCTTAAAATACATTTATTTAGGCCCAAATGCTGTAGCTTAACGAGGCCGATAATTCATTTTTTTATATTACATGTCACATGTTAGTGGGGGAAGGGAAAGCCGTATTTAGGGGCGGCTTGCTCCCCTCTTATGTAAGTAAAGGAAAAAGGTAGGAAGTGGGATACATATTGTGTAATTGACATCGTCGTTTGCTGATTGATCATTGTGGCGGATATGCACACTTTGTTGTAGTGTTGTAGTTTCCAGCCTGTAATCGCAGGGGCGAGGGGAGGGTCGATATTTCGGATAATTATTGGCACTCTATATCATCTGCATGTGCGGTATGTCATGATGTTCTGGATAGACGGTTATCAAGAAGAGTATGCACCGAAGACTCGTGAAGCAATGCCATATTGTAGATACAGGGATAGGTTGGTGAGATTCTACTGTGAATGAGAGAGGGTAAAATGTATTAAACTTGGACATCAATGGTTTTCAAAAAGATATAGATAAGAAAAATATAGGGGTGGTCACGGCTTGCCAGGACGTCCCGGACTGGCACATAGGGTGATCTACCTCGGGCCCGAAGGGAATCTATTAGTTGGGACCTGGCAACACAGTACTCTGCGCACAGCCAAACAACATGCTCGATGTCGTGATAGCCGTTCTCACAAACACAATGATTACTTTCAGCAAGCCAACCCCTTAAACCAAGCATTCATTGATACCTTCGGGATAATGGAATGTAGCCACCGTCCCAGATGCCCATTGCTCCATGAGGTTTGCCAACTATCGAGCGTCCTCTGACGAGAGATACTGAAAAATTCGTTGAAGCAAATTGGTCTTTCGTAAGTGTCGCCTTCTAATGCGCCCACCTTGGCTAAAGAGTCCGCCTTCTCATTGCCCGCAATAGAACAATGTGACGGGACCCAAACCAAGGTAATCTGGTAAGATTTTTCAGATAAAGCACTCAGATATTCCCGTATTTTCCCCAGGAAATACGGTGAATGCTTTCCAGGCTTCGCCGCACGGATGGCCTCAATGGAGCTGAGACTATCCGAAACGATGAAGTAATGGTCTGAGGGCAGGGTGTCAATGATCCCGAGAGTATACTGAATGGCAGCTAATTCTGCGACGTAAATTGAAGCAGGATCATTGAGTTTGAATGAGGCAGCAAAATTTTCGTTGAAGATACCGAAGCCTGTGGACCCGTCGAGAATTGATCCGTCAGTGTAGAACATTTTGGCGCAGTCGACTTGATGGTATTTGTTATAGAAAATATTTGGGACCACTTGTGGGCGAATATGATCCGGAATTCCACAAATCTCTTCCTTCATGGATGTATCGAAAAATACAGTTGGATCAGAAGTATCTAAGAGATGAGCACGATTGACGTTATACGTAGATGAATTGATGTTCTGTGCCATGTAATCGAAGTACAAGGACATGAATCGGGTCTGAGAATTAAGCTCGACAAGCCTTTCGCAATTTGCAATCACCAATGGGTTCAGAATATCGCATCGAATGAGCAATCGATATGAGAGGTCCCAAAATCGATTTTTCAGCGGAAGAACGCCCGCCAGCACTTCGAGACTCATCGTATGGGTCGAGTGCATGCAACCCAAGGCAATACGCAAGCAACGATACTGGATTCGCTCCAGTTTGATGAAGTGTATGTTCGCAGCGGAGCGAAAGCAGAAACATCCGTACTCCAACACTGATAATATCGTTGTTTGGTACAACCTGATTAGGTCTCCTGGATGGGCACCCCACCATGTTCCAGTTATTGTACGGAAAAAGTTGATCCTTTGTTGGCACTTCTGTTTCAGATACCTAATGTGACATCCCCAGGTACCTTTAGAGTCGAACCATACCCCGAGATATTTGAATGTTGAAGCCTGAGCAATAGTTTGATCCATTAATTGAAGCTGTAGTTGCGCTGGTTCACGCTTTCTAGAAAATACGACTAGCTCAGTTTTCTCCGTGGAGAACTCGATACCCAGTTGGAGAGCCCATGCAGGCAAATTGTCCAAGGTATCTTGCAGTGGTCCTTGCAAGTCGACGGCTTTAGGACCTGTAATAGAGACCACACCGTCATCTGCAAGCTGCCTTAGCGTGCAGGAATTGACAAGACATTCGTCAATGTCATTCACGTAAAAATTGTAGAGGAGAGGGCTTAGACATGAGCCCTGGGGAAGGCCCATGTAGCTAAATCGTGATGTCGATAAATCGCCATGCGAGAAATGCATTTGTTTTTCAGACAACAGGTTTAGCAAAAAGTTATTTAAAATTGGCGAAAGACCATGCTGGTGCAACTTCTCATAAAGAATGTTGATCGAAACTGAATCGAAAGCCCCCTTAATATCCAAGAATACTGATGCCATCTGCTCTTTGTTAGCATATGCCATTTGAATTTCTGTTGAGAGCAACTCAAGGCAATCGTTCGTCCCTTTGCCTTTGCGGAAGCCAAATTGTGTATCTGACAGTAAGCCATTTGTTTCGACCCAATTGTCGAGCCGAAACAGGATCATTTTCTCGAACAACTTCCGGATACAGGACAGCATTGCAATTGGACGATACGAATTGTGGTCGGAGGCTGGTTTTCCTGGTTTTTGGATGGCGATGACCCTCACCTGTCTCCAGTCATGTGGGACAATGTTACCCTCAAGAAACCTATTAAATAAATTCAACAAGCGTCTTTTGGCAGAGTCTGGCAGATTCTTCAATAAGTTGAATTTGATTCTATCTGGCCCCGGGGCTTTATTGTTACATGATAAGAGAGCAAGTGAGAACTCCACCATCGTAAACGGTGTTTCGTTCGCGGTATTGTAAGGCGACGCGGCGCGGTAGATTTTCTGTGCCGGGGCGGAATCCGGACAAACCTTGGCGAAATCGAATATCCAACGGTTTGAATATTCCACGCTCTCGTTAGTACTGTTTCGGTTTCGCATACGTCGGGCCGTGCCCCAAAGAGTGCTCATCGATGTTTCTCTTGTTAACCCGTCGACAAACCGGCGCCAGTAACTGCGTTTCTTAGCTTTCATTAAATTTTTCATTCGCTTTTCTAATATCGCGTACACTCGATAACTAGCAACTAACCCGTCGTTCCGGAAGGTTTTATACGCGGCAGCTTTCTCCGCGTACACGTCTGAGCACTCTTTGTCCCACCACGGGTTGGGAGAACGTTTTTGGGTGTTCACGTCGGGTACTCGTTTCGTCTGAGTTTGAATCGCGCTATCGAGAATCGAGTTGGACAAAAACTTATATTCTTCCTCCGGGGGAAGTACCTGTGTTGAATCGATAGTTTTGGATATCTCAGCAGCGTAGCTCTTCCAATCAATGTTTCGTGTGAGGTCATAGGGAACATTGATTGGTGTCGATGGTCTTGAACCAGTGGTGATTGCAATTACAATTGGTAAGTGGTCACTACCGTGGGGATCAGATATTACCTTCCACTTGCAATCTAACCGTAGTGATGTCGAGCATAAAGATATGTCCAGTGCACTTGCTTGCGCAGGTGGTCTAGGAATTCGTGTCATTTCCCCTGTATTCAGAATTGTCATATTGAAGTTGTCACAAAGGTCTTGAATTGTCGAAGATCGATTATCGTCGTATAGACAGCCCCACCCCGTACCGTGAGAGTTAAAGTCTCCAAGAAGCAGGCGGGGCGAGGGAAGGTGTTCAATCACGTTGGAGAATCTTCGATATCCCATCATGGCCCTAGGAGGAATGTAAATAGAAGCAATGCAAAGATCTTTGCCTTTGATTGTTGTTTGACAAGCGACAACTTCAATGCCTGGCGTCGAAGGGAGGTTGATTCGATTGAAGGAGTAGCACTTTTTGATCCCTAAAAGTACCCCCCCATATGAGTCTTCTCGATCCAAGCGGATAATGTTAAAATCGTGGAAGTTGAGGTTTATATTAGAAGTTAGCCATGTTTCACATAGGGAAAATGCATCACAATGATTGTAATTTAGCAAGTGTTTTAATGAATCAATTTTGGGGATAATACTTCTGCAGTTCCACTGTAAAACAGTGATCAGATCCCTGATTCCGTCTAATAAGTTAGCCATCGAAGGATACGATCGCTGTAAGGAGGGGCCATTGTTCAGTCAACTGTTTTAAAAATGTTCTTACTGTTGGTAGAATAGCAACCAGCAAGCTTTTCATAGGATCGGTAATGTTGAAAGCTGTGAATATCCAGTCCACAATGTCAGAGAATTTAAGGAATCCCGTTTTAGGTTGAGTTTCTGACTGTAAAATTGGAGCACTTGGGATTTTTGGTGCCCCGGGGAGTGCTGGAAACTCCTGGTTGTATCTCAATTTCCCAAAACCAGGAGGTATTATCTTCGGATTTGTACCAGCACTTCCAGTTGATGAATTATTTTTATTTTGTACCCTTGTTTGGGACAACCTAGGACCCTTACGAGGAAGTTCAGGTGAGTTTTGATTAGGTCTTTTCCTAGAGTTTCCAAGCGGAGCCAAAGAATGCCCCTCGCAAGGGTCGTTAGAGGCGTTATCGTCAGTTGGCAAGAGAGCGAATGGGTTTTCGGAGATAAGTGGAACAGCTCTTTTAAGCATTTCTGCGTAAGAGCGTCTGGAGCGATCTTTGGCGGATCGCTTCAGTTTATCCGCGCGAAGTTTGTACGTTGGGCATGTCAAAAGTGCATGCGGATTCTCCCCACAGTAAACACACTTCTCAGCGGGGCTACTGCAAGTATCATCCGCATGGCGTTCCCCACATTTACCGCACCGTTGCTTGTTGCTACAGTAGGTGGCCGTGTGGCCTAGCTGCTTGCAATTGGAACAATTCATGACCCGCGGTACAAACAGGCGTACAGGTAGACGAGCTCCTCCCACTTCAACGTAGCTCGGAAGTGCAGATCCGGCGAAGGTTACGCGAAACGAGTCTGATGGATAGTAATTACCATCTTCGATGGACTTTGAGTGCAATTGCTTGCACTCCAAAATCTTAACTGATTGAAGGTTAGGGTCCTTAAAGCGGCCAGCCCCATCATTCATCAGATCATCGACAGTTAGACCCGCATCACTTACCACACCGTCGATCTCCACATCACGAGAAGGGATGTAGACGCGATACTCCAGTGTAAAGAGGCTATTGCTAACGATATCATTGGCCTGTTTCAAGTCAGTAACGACAACACGCAGTTTATCTGACTGAACCTTTTTAATCTCGGTTACGGCCGAGTAACGTTTTGTCAGCTCCCGTGCAACAGTTATGCTGTTTAACGGTTTATTTTTGGGCCGAAAGTATACCACCCAAGGACCAGCGGATCCATCCTGGTAAACCTTGACTCGGGGGGGCTGTGAGACATTGGGGGAAAGTGGGGGAAGTGGATCGACCATAACATTATCTGTCTCAGTATCAGATATATGTTCTTCTTCCCCATAATATTCGTCATCGAAGGGTGATCCTTCTGTTTGTTCCATTTTGTTGCGGGAGCAACACGCTCGACCGCACTATTTAATTTAAATCAAAATAAAAAATCAAAAACAATAATAAAAAAAATCGATAAGAAAAGTAAAAAACGAAACACTTCACCAGTTGGTTCCTGACGAGCTGGTAGGTGAATTGATCCTTCGTTTGTTTTATCCGTCACCCGCGTGACCTTCACACAGTAGAGCTGATATAGCTCGTCTAAACGAAGCCGTCTTTCAGGCAAGAAAAATGTTTAGTAACGCACTTCACTGCACTACTCTAACTGATATCGCAGGTAACAATTATCACTCGCGGGACTGTTTATTAGTAATGCTTCACTGCAGCCTCTGCCACAGCAAGCACCTTCGTACCACCGAAAAAACTAAACCACACCGGAGAGAACAAAAGCACTTGTTTCCCGGTACAAAGTTGGGTTACGAATGATTCATCTCTAATGGCATCATTATAGCTTCGTAAAACTGTCTTGGAAAGATATTATTTTGTTGTTCTTACTATGTTGAAAAGACAATATGGTTGATATAAATATGATATATTATATGATATCATTATTGACAAATCAAAACAAGATATAATTTAATTTTTTTTATAATTTGTTCCAAGCGACATATATCAAAATTATATGATCATATGATATAAATATCAAATCGAGCAATAATTTTGATATATTTTTGATATGGTTTTCTGATCGGGTTTATATCCCACCTAGAGCTCCGTTAAACTTCCAGCAGCTCAAAGATATAACTGAGGTTCTCCCTGCGCCCCGCCTAATTTTAGGGGACTTCAACTCACATGGTCTCGCTTGGGGGGAGTCTTACGATGATAATCGAGCCCCTCTCATCTCTGACCTTTGTGATGAGTTGAACATAGCTATCTTGAATACTAAAGAAGCCACAAGAGTCCCAGCCCCTCCAGCTCGAGAAAGTAGCTTGGACCTCTCCTTATGCTCGAACTCACTGTCGCTCGATTGTACTTGGAAAGTTCTTCAAGACCCTCACGGCAGCGACCATTTGCCGATCGCTATTTATATTACCAATGGATCCAGTCCAGTGGAGCCAGTAGGTATTTCGTATGACCTTACACGTAATATTGACTGGAAGAAATATGCGGAAACGGTAGCAAGGACAATTGAGTCTACTGCAATTATGTCACCATTGGACGAGTATAACTTCCTCGTCAGCCTATTTTACGACAGTGCAGTTAAAGCTCAAACTAAGCACTTCCGCGAAAAAACCTTTCAAGCACGCCCCCCAAACCGATGGTGGGACAAAGAATGCTCGGAATTGTACGAAAAAAAAAATCTAATGCATACTACAATTGGCGTCGAGAAGGCAAGCCAGAACTTCGTGTCGAATATACCTCACTTGAGCGTAGGCTAAAAAGTCTCATTAAAGCAAAAAAGAGATGTTTTTGGCGTCATTTTGTGGAAGACTTCAATGAGTACTCTTTGGAAGACAGCCAGGAACATGCGTAATCAGTCAACGACAAATGAGGAGGTTGAGTATTCAGATCGCTGGATTTTTGACTTTGCGAAAAAGGTATGTCCAGATTCGGTCCCCCCACAAGAAGTCTCCCGAGATACTTCAAATGACTCTGAGCTCTCGTTCTCGATGGTGGACTTATCAATAGCTCTACTATCGTGCAACAATAATGCTCCAGGGCCGGATAACATCAAATTTGCTCTGCTTAAAAACTTGCCTGACTCAGCTAAGAAACGTTTGTTGGCTTTATTCAACAAGAAAACATTGTTCCGCACGAATGGAGACAAGTTAAAGTCGTCGCTATCCGGAAGTCTGGTAAACCAGCTTCAGACCATCATTCGTATCGACCAATTTCTATGTTATCTTGCATACGAAAATTGCTCGAGAAAATGATTCTTCGTCGTCTCGACAACTGGGCCGAAGCAAACCAGTTGCTCTCGGAAACACAGTTCGGTTTTCGGAGAGGCAAAGGAACAAACGATTGTCTTGCGCTGCTCGCAACGGAGATGGACATTGATTTCGTCAAACGTCAACAAATAACCTCGGTTTTTCTAGACATTAAAGGAGCGTTTGATTCAGTTTCCATCGATGTCCTGTCAGAGAAACTTCACCGAAGTGGTCTTTCACCCAAGTTGAACAACTTCTTAACCAACTTGCTGCGTGAAAAACACTTGAACTTTGCGCATGGTTCTTCGTCGACGTTGAGATTTAGCTACTCGGGTCTCCCTCAAGGCTCATGTCTTAGCCCACTTCTGTACAATATTTACGTCAGCAGTATTGATGATTGCTTGACAGGTAATTGTACATTGAGGCAGCTTGCAGACGATGGCGTAGTGTCGGTAGTAGACACAAACGGCAGAGATATGCAAAAGCCTCTGCAAGATACCCTAGACAATTTATCTGTGTGGGCTATCGAGCTGGGCATCGAATTTTCGGCGGAAAAGACAGAGATGGTTATTTTTTCGAAAAAACGCGATCCCGCTAAATTCCAGCTTCTACTAGGTGGCAAACCAATTACACATTCGATGTTTTTCAAATACCTGGGGATCTTTTTCGATTCCAAAGGCACATGGGGTAAACATATTGGTTACCTAAAGCAAAAATGCCAGCAGCGAGTAAATTTTCTCGATTACTGGAACTTGGTGGGGTGCTCATCCACTCGATTTGATTAGATTGTATAAAACAACTATCTTGTCAGTGATTGAGTACGGAAGCTTTTGATTCAGATCCGCCGCCAAAACACATATTCTTCAGTTAGAAAGAATTCAGTATCGGTGTTTACGTGTAGCTCTGGGCTGCATGCATTCTACTCACACGATGAGCTTTGAGGTAATAGCTGGAGTGCTTCCTCTTTCCGAACGGTTCTATGAGCTGTCACTTCGATTTCTTATACGCAGTGAAGTTATGAATCCACTCGTCATCAACAATTTCGAAGTACTGCACAGCTTAGAAGTGCATACAAAGCGCATGTTCCCTTATTACGACTACTTAACGCTACCTAGTCCATCAATAACAAATCATGCTGAAAATATCCCACTGCAGTTGAACAACCTACATATTACCTTTGATCTAACCATGAAACAATCCACACAAGCTGTCCCTGACCATCTGCGATCGTCGATTATACCAGCTATTTTTTTGGCTAACTATAATCATATCGATCAAGACAAACAATTTTTCACCGATGGATCAAGTATTGATGGATCAACAGGATTCGGAGTATTCAACGTGAATCATAGTGTTTTTCGCAAATTGGAAGAGCCATGTAGCGTGTATGTTGCAGAGCTGGCAGCAATACATTATGCTCTTGGTCTAGTACAGGTTCTGACTTCAGCCAAATATTTTATTGTTTCGGACAGCCTCAGCTCCATTGAAGCTCTCCAATCAATGAAACCGGTCAAGCACCCTTCGCATTTCCTGTTGGAAATACGAAGGACTCTTCGTGCTTTGGTCGACCAGTCATTCCACGTGGCATTCGTGTGGGTCCCGGCCCATTGCTCAATACAGGGCAATGAAAAAGCGGACGAGCTCGCCAAAAAAGGTGCTACTGAAGGAAATGTCTTCGAAAGGCCCATCACGTATAGCGAATATTTCAGTGTTCCTCGGAAAAAGGCCCTTGCTGCCTGGCAAACGAGATGGACAATGGGCGATAAAGGTCGGTGGTTGCACTCTAGGTTTCAACTAAACCTTGGTTTAAGAGTTTAGATCTGTCAAGAGACTATCCGTTTTGCGTCAAGACTGATGTCAAATCACTACAACAGTAATGCTCACCACTCACGTATAGGGCTTGCCGACAGTGCCCTGTGTCATTGTGGTAAAGGTTACCAAGACATTGACCACATCGTTTGGTCGTGCTCAGAGCCTGATTGTGATCATCGGGAAGCTAGAGCAAAACTTAATGGAGTTTTACAAGCACACGGAAGACCACCCGATATGCGGATCCGGGACGCCCTGGCAACTCAAAACCTCCAAATCCTGTACCCCATATATCTCTTCCTCAAGTCGATTAATGTGAATTTATAATGTTTTTCTTATACTAATTCCTACTTAGCAAAGTAATACACCTCATCGGCAGATATCTACACCAGTACCCCTTCTCCCCAGTTCTCGTTACAGACATTTGGACTGTAACGAGAACTGGGATTTCCTCGTTGCAGGTACACCATCTGTTACGAGATTCGACGTCGGCGCGGATAAGGGAATTGCGATTAACCACCCAACGAGCGATCTATTGCAAGGACTACCAACAAGCACCATGGACTACCGGTTACTGCCACACCTGTCAAGAAGAAAAAGAACGACGATTCGACAAGCGGATGCGCCATCTGGATTCAAGAAATGCCCCACAGACCACCATCTATATTGTTTATGTTTTACCCTAATTTGTTATACTGATACTCCGGCTCATTAACACCGAAAGGCTCCCGAGCCAACCAAATAAAGCCGAAGGAATAAAAAAAATCCATCGTACGGTGAGGGCCGATGATTTGGTCAACAAACGGCATTGAGAGGAAAGAGACTTTTAACGTACACATACCAATACACCAGTTATTTGGCATGCGCTAGTATTGAATTTCTGGTGAATAAAGGTCTATCCGCACTAGACCGATCCGATCCGATCCGACCCGACTTTTTCATCTTCGGATTCGCTCGGGTTGTTGATGTGATGATGTTGGTAGCATGTCGGGCGTCCGACGCAAAAAAGAATCGTTGCCAACGATATTAAGATTTCTGACAGCTCATTTACAACCACAGATGCAAAGTCAAACCAAAGGAGTTTGGTTTGTTTGCCTCTCGAAATACCTAACCTCAACCGGTTTTTGCAGTGCAATTTTTTTTGTTTTCCTTACGAAATAATTCGGCGCCGTTTCTTTTTTAACGGGAGTAGAAAGGTCAATTCCTCGAACAGACTCTCCGACTTTTTTCTGCTTCTCCACCGACCGGCTCGAACAGAGAGAGAGAGAGAGAGAGAGAGAGAGAGAGAGAGAGAGAGAGAGAGAGAGAGAGAGAGAGAGTACGTGTGAGGGAACCAAAGCAGGTAAAATGATTCTTCCGCTGGTGTGGGACAGCATGTTCGTCCACTCAGAAAGGAAAAATAATATCGTCAATAACTTTTGCTTCTACCCATGCTTGAACGGCTTGACCAGAGGCGCGTATGAGATAACGGACAGATTTGTTCTCCAACCGGTGCGGAATTGATTCTATGTCGGGATAGCTAGGATTTCTTCCGATTTTACTTTCAAGTTGTTTTTGTTTCCGAGCTGGATGTTCAAATTTGTTTATGAACACCCCAACGTAGGATATTTGTACTATTAGCGGGTCCCGGTTGTATTTTATACATCGGTAGGAAGAATGTTCTCGATATGTTGACGAATATATCATTTTTGCTTGAAGGGAAACTGAGTCACGTTCTAACCCTGACTGCTGTTAAAATGTATGAAATGATAGCGTTTGGGTTTACAACCAGACTCAAAAAGCTGATAAAATCGGGGGCTGATCAAATCGGGTCTCCACTGTACCAACTTTGTAGATGGCGCAAGATAATAATTGACTCTTCTTTGAAATCCAAGAGGGCGACTTCCTGGCACCTCAAAAGAGTTCACAACAAGTCGTCGTCAAGTTCGCACGCTTTTATCGTTCGATCCAGGTGCCGTGCGCGATATTTCATTTAGATTTTAATTAATTCAGCTTTTCGTGTGTGTACATCAATCATAATGAGTTGCGAAATTTGCACTTTCGACACTTCCGCCGATACAGTTATGTGGACGTGTATAGGTTGCCCAAGAAAATTCCACGCCGCTTGCATTGGAGTGACTGTTCCGAGGGGATCACTGCGGAAGAAGGACAAGAGGGTGGACATCAACTCGTATCTATTACCGTGCTGTGAATCATGTCAAGAATTGATGCAAGCCAAGATTGAGTTCAAAGGGCTTATTGAACAACAACAACTTCTGGAATCACAACTGCAAGCCAATACGGAAGTAATGCACCGGCTCGCGTTTCAACTGGAGAAGCCTAACATAGTTCACGAAGCGATCGATGGCCTAGAAATTTTGCTTACAACAATAAAACAGGAATTGATAGCAATAAACAAAAACAGCAGTTTGACTGGAAGTGTTGTTGCCATTAAAAATCACATTACCTCGCTATTCGATACAGCAATGACGACAACGAAAAATAATGTCTATAGCACGCTGAAAACGGTAACGTCAGAGCTATCAGCTGAACTGCGCACCATGAATGATGAAATAAACCAGCTTAATCAACTGTCTCTGGACACAGCGGCTAGTATTACTATGACGTCAAACCCGACGCTGGGGATTGATATTCTTGACGAGCTTAAGTCTCTGTCAGCGAACATATCCACCAGTCAAAACTTCACAAATTCTGCGCTAACTATTGATATCCTCGACGAACTTAAGGCGCTTTCATCAAACATAACGGCAAGTCAAAACGCTACATCATCGCTTGATTCATGCCCCAGTTTGGAAGCCGAATTAAATAACGACAAAAATATCGATAACTCAGGTTGGCGCTTTTTGGGTACAAGGAAAGTATGGAAAGCAGACTGGAGCGATTACGATGCACGCAAATTAAGAAACCTGAACCAGAAAAAACAGGCCGAAAAGGCTAGAAGACGTAAAAAAAGATCGAGGCGAAATAATAATAATAATGAAAAAAACACAAGCACCACAAATTTTCCTCGACCTGATCAAGAGCAAGCAGCGCGCCACTCACGACAGCCAGTTAATAGTAACCATACGAGTAATACCAATCGCAGAATCACATTTAGGGCCGGCAACACCCACTATAACAAAAACCATACGAGTAGTCACTACAACAATAGTTTCGTGCCAACGGATAGAGTGCTTCTTGCGGCTGCAAAAGATCATTTCTCAGGACCCCCACGAACTATAGGCCAACAATTCAGTTTCAAAGAGGACCGACATTGAATCCCTATCCAGTGGATGATTTACCACGGTCGACGATGCAAATGCACCCAACATCGGCGCGCTTGTCAACAGTTTTGTGTAAGGCGTGCCATTCTCAACATTCGTGTTTTCGACGACATTGACGCATTCCCTAGAAGAAGGAAATGACGAGGACACCGCAGTTTGCCAAGATTCGACGCCATTTGAACGACAACAAAAAGAGGTAATCTCGATTCCTCAAGTAGAGTCGTCAGTAGAAATTTTAATTTACTGTCAAAATTTTAATAGAATGAAAAGTGCATCGAAAATGAATGAAATTCACAAGAATATTTTAAGTAGCTCCTATACAATTATTTTGGCTACAGAAACTAGTTGGGACGAAAGTGTTAGAAGTGAAGAAGTTTTCGGGAACAGCTACAATGTGTTTAGAGCTGACCGAGACACTCATATGTCTGAAAAGAAGTCAGGAGGGGGAGTTTTAATAGCAATTACATCAAAATTTAATGCAGAAATCATTACTACAAGGAAATTTAAAGAATTTGAGCATGTGTTGGTTAAAACCCATCTGGCAGGTGAAACACATATATTTGCCTCTGTGTACTTCCCCCCAAATAATGCCCGCAAACATACATTTGAAAAGTTTTTTCTTATTGCCGAAGACATTATAACCAAGCTCCCCCCCAGAGGTAAAAGTTCATATTTATGGTGACTTCAATCAACGAAGCATTGACTTCTTTCCAGACACTGAAAATGAAAGCATTCTACTTCCAGTCGTTGGGGATAACGAAACTCTGCAGGCCATATTTGACAAAACTGCAAGTTTAGGACTTAACCAAATTAATCATGTTAGAAATCAGCAAAACTGTTATTTAGATTTATTATTCACAAACATTCTTGAAGACTTCTGTGTCACCGAATCATTAACTCCACTATGGAAAAATGAAGCGTTTCATACAGCAATAGAGTTTTCTGTATTTGTACATGATAACAAAAGACCCGAGGACTGCGAGTACGAAGAGGCCTTTCAATTTCAATTGGCAAATTTTGACAACATAAAACAAAGACTAAGCAGTATAGATTGGCAAACGTTGTTTAAAAATGAAACAAGTATCGAAAATTCAGTAGACGTCTTTTACACAAAATTGTTTGATATAATAGTTGAACAAGTACCACTGAAAAAAATTAGGCGACAAGGCAACACAAAATATCCAGTTTGGTATAACGAGCAAATTAAAAATTTAAAAAATCGTAAACAAAAGGCCCACAAAAAGTATAAAAAAATCAGAAATGAAAGGAACTTATTTAACTATTTGGACATTTGCGATCAACTAAACCTATCCATTAAAATAGCATTTGAAGAGTATAACTCAAAAACCGAACTTCAAATAAAATCTTGCCCAAAAAATTTCTTTAATCATGTTTAAAATAATTTAAAATCGGAAAACTTCCCTTCAAAAATGAAACTTAAAGAAAATGTCGGTGTCAACGCGGAACAAATCTGCAATCTTTTCGCAACCTTCTTTCAAGACATCTATACCACATTTTCTGAAGAAGATCGTGATCGCGAATATTTCGGTTTCTTCCCAGAATTCACCACAGACATTGGCGTCAATCATGTCAGTGTGCAAGATATTATGGAGGCTCTAAACAAACTAGATGCCTCCAAAGGTTCTGGACCTGACGGGATCCCACCCGTATTTATGAAGAACTTAGCGTTGGAACTCACAGCTCCTCTGTTTTGGCTTTTTAACATGTCGCTTGAATCTGGCATTTTCCCCAATTTATGGAAAAGCTCGTACCTGGTACCCATTTTTAAAAGTGGCAAAAAATCTGACATATGTAACTACCGTAGAATTGCCATTATGTCATGTATGCCTAAACCGTTTGAAGCAATCGTTAACGAAAAACTATTCAATCAAATCAAAAACAGAATTACTAACATGCAGCATGGGTTCTTCAAAGGACGTTCAACTAATACAAATTTACTAGAATTCGTTAACTACTCATTGATTGCAATGGAGAATGGAAACTACACTGAAGCTCTTTACACGGACTTTAGCAAGGCATTTGATCGTATCGACATACCCTTGCTATTATTCAAACTGAAAAAAATAGGAATTGAATCAGGTCTTCTCAAATGGCTCGAATCATATTTAACTAACCGTCAACAAATAGTTAGATTTAAAGGGAAGAAATCGAATCCCATTCAAGTCACATCAGGAGTTCCTCAAGGCTCCCATCTAGGCCCTGTTTTGTTCATTTTATTCGTAAACGACATATACATTCTCAAAAACATAAAAGTTCTTATCTATGCCGACGACATGAAGCTCTTTTTAGAAATTAGGAACGAACAAGACATAAAGATATTACAGGAAGAAATACATATGTTTTACCTCTGGTGTAACAAAAGCCTTCTGCAACTAAACGTAAAAAAATGTAATGCAATAACTTTTAGTAGGGAACGAAATACACCTGACATTTCAATCACTCTAGGAAATCAAGTGGTACAAAAGTGCGAAAGAGTTAAAGATTTGGGAGTCATTCTAGATTCAAAATTAACATTCATTGACCATTACAACACAATCATCAATAGAGCAAATAACATGCTTGGATTTATAAAGCGTTTTAGTTACAATTTTAATGATCCATATACAATTAAAACATTATACATCTCGTATGTAAGGTCAATACTGGAATATTGTAGCATAGTTTGGTCACCTTTCTCAATCACACATGAAGAAAGAATAGAATCAGTACAAAGGCAATTTTTATTGTTTGCACTTCGCAAAATAGGTTGGACACGATTTCCTCTCCCATCTTATAAAGCTCGCTGTATGCTCATTAACATCCAAACACTAAAAGAGCGCCGAGAATATGCAATGGTTTCATTTCTAAACGATATAATTTCGTGTCGTATTGATTCAGTCGAACTTCTATCTAAACTTAATTTTTATATACCTTCCCGGCAGTTACGAATCCGAAATACATTTATAGCAAACAATTATCGTACAAATTATGCCAAGTTTGGACCATCAAATCAGATGATGGCAACTTACAACAAGCACTGCGAAGCTATTGACTTAACAATGACAAAAAGCAAATTAAAGAATATTTCAATTCTGTTCGCTTATAAAGAACATCCTAAAGTAGTGCTATGTAAACCAGATAGTGTTTAGTTTAGTTATTAGTATTTTATGTTTTAAGTGTATGCTATATTTTATCGTTATAACAAAACGGTCTACTCTTGTTTGACGACAATAAATAAATAAATAAATAAATAAATAAATAAAAAACGCTGGAAACAGTCATCAAAATTTAAAAACCCAAAATAAGAAAAATTAAAAATGTTGAAACCAAGAGATTTATAATTTCAACCATTCCAAGCATTTTAAAATAAAAAAGAATGAGAATTTGAAAATCTAAAAATCAGAAATAATTTTTTTTTAAATATTCAAATTTAATAATTTACAAATCCAAAATTTTTAATATCTTAAGATTAAAAAATTTAAATACAGTAAAGACCCGTTTTTATCAGCCCCTTGGTGAATTTTAGGCTGATAAAATGGGGACATTGATAAAATCGGGACATATATTTTTCTTTCTTCTTAAGACACCGAAGCTCTGAAAATATTCTTCTTTGGTCCCCAGATATAGCCTCATAACCTTTCCTGATTATTTAGCTTAAACTTCGCTTAAGGCGGTCTGACAGAGCAAAATTAAAAAAAAATTTTTTTGCATATTTCGGATCTTTAAGATGAGAAAAATATGCTCAAGAAAGGATTTACTCGAATTCAACTTGGCTCGTCTGCTAGAACCCATCAAACTACCAACTATCAATTTTCATATGAAGCTGATAAAATCGGGCCAAAAAGCTGATAAATGCGTGTGCTGATAAATCGGGTCTTCACTGTATCTAAAAATTTAAGACTTAAAAAATTTTAAGCATAAAAATTTTAAAATTCAAGAAAAATTCAAATTTCAAATTTTCAAAAATTGAAATATGTAAAAAATCATTAATTTAAATTTTGGATTTTAGGAAATTTAAAAATTTAGATCTTTACATTTTTAAGAAATTAAAAATAAACTGATCCTTTCGTTGGAATAAAACGGAATCAAAAATACGCATACTCGTCATTCTCTCACTAGATTGCCAAAATTTCGCGGACTGTGTAGGTGAGTGGTTTTTAGGAAAATCACGATGTTGCTATTGAAGAATTGCAGATGGGGAAGTTCACATATGACGGAAGTTAATAATTTGCTCTAACTTTAATTTAGTGCTTTTAGAAAACAGCAATGTTAAAACTTAATCCGTATCAATTTAAATCAATTAAAATGGAATTTTTGATATATTATCCAATTCATAAACTTCAAAATTTAAGCATTTAAAAACTAAACAATTAAGAAAAATTAGGATATAACATTTTTAAAAACGTTATGATTTAAAAAGTTAAAATCCAAAATAAAAATTTGGAAATAAAACAATTCGAAAATTAAAAAGCGCTTAAAAAATTAAAACTTTAAATAAAAAAATATGAAAATTTAGAAATAGGAAAATTCAAAAATTTAGGACCTTAAGAATTTAAAACTAGAAAATTACGAAATTTAGGAATTTAAAAATTTCAATGTTTGAAAATATAAGAATTTTAAAATTTTGATATTTAAGAATTCAAAAATATTAAAATTTAAAAATTTGGAAATTTAGGAATCTAAAGATCCAAAAATTTAAAAATCCAAATATTTAAAAATTTAAAGATATAAAAATTTAAAATTTAAGAATTAAAAAATCTAAGAATTTAAAAATTTAAGAATTTGAAAATTTAAAAATTCGATGATCTAAGAATTTAAAAATCCTGAAAGTTTAAAAATTTAAAGATTTAAAGATTTAAAAATTTAAAAATTCAAGATTTAAAAATAAAAGAATTCAGTTATTAAAGAACATTTAAAAATCAAAAATTTAAAAATTAAGGAATTCAAAAGTTGAAGAATTGAAAATCTAAAAATTTATAAATTTAAAGATTCAAAAATTTCTAAATTTAAAAATTCAAAGATCGTAGAATTTGAAAATTTTATAATTTAAAAATATTAAAATTTAAAAACTCAAAATTTTGAGAATTTAAAGATCTAAAAATTTAAAAATTTAAATATTCAAAGATTCAAAAATTTAAAAATTTGAAGATCTGAAAATTTAAAAATTTAAGAATTTAAAAATTCAGGAATTTAAAACTTTAAGAATTTGAAAATTTTAAAATCTGATGATTTAAAAATTCTAAGTTTAAAAATTTAAAAATTTTAAGATATGAAAATTTAAAAAATCAAGATTCAAAAATTTTAAAATTTAAGAATTTGATAATTAAAAAATTTAAAAATTTACGGATTTGAAAATCTAAGAATCTAAAAGTTTAAAATTTTAATATTTTAGGATTTGAAAATTCAAAAATTTTAATATTTAAGCATCCAAAAATTTAAAAATTTTAATGTTTAAAAATCTAAAAATTTAAAAATTCAAAAATTTAAAAACTTATTTTTTTAAAAATTTAAGGAATTAAAAATCTAAAAATTTAAAGATATAAAAATTTAAAAATAAAAAAAAATATTTAAAATTTAGAAATTTCAAAATTTATAGATTAAAAAATTCAAAGATATGAAAATTTAAAAAAATAAAAATTTAAGAATTTTAAAATTTAAAAATCCAATGATTTTATATTTCATAATTCCGAAATTTTTAAATTCTTTGAATTCTCGGATTTTAATTTTTTTTCATATCTTTAAAAATTCTTAAATTTTTAAATTTTAAGAATTTTTAAATATTTAAATTCCTAAATTTTTAAAAATTTAGAAATTTAAAAATTTAGGAATTTGAAAATTCAAAAATTAGGAACTTGAAAATTTGAAAATTCAAGGATTTAAAAATTAAAAAATTTAAAGAATTAACAGTTTAAAAATTTGAAAATTCAAAAAAATAAAATAATTATAATTTAAAAATTCCAAAATTTAAAAACTCAATTATTAAAGAACATTTAAAAATTTAGGAATTTAAAAATTGAAAAATTTATGAATTTAAAGATTAAAAATTTGTAAATTTAAATATTCAAAGATTTTAGAATTTGAAAATTTTATATTTTAAGAATTCAGATATTCAAAAAGTTTAAATTTTGAGAAGTTAAGAATTTAAAAATTTAAAAATCTAAAATCCAAGAATCAAAAATTCAGAAATTTTACAACTTAGAAATTTTAAAAATCAAAAAATTTGGAAATTTAAAAACCTAAAGCTTAAAAAATTAAAATCTAGAAGTTTTAAAATTCTGGAAGTTAAAAATAAAAATATTAATATTTAAAAATTTAAATGCTTATAAATTAAAAATTCCAAAAAATTGTGAATCTAAAAGTTTAGAATTCTTAAAATTTTAAAATTCAAGGATTCAAAAATTTGAATATTTTGAAGTTTGGACTTTAAAACTTTGACAAGAAATAAATAATTTTATATATAAAATTTAATAAACAAAAAAATGTACATTCAAGTGCATCAATTTCCAATTTTTTTTAAATGTTATGCTTTTGATTATTCAACCTTCCACATCAAAAGCCTCATGCGTTCGTATGTTGAATGGCAACCTAAAAGGTACACTCTTAGAAAAAATGAAAATTACATTTGACGTAAACAACATTGTGACGTATTTTGCTGTCTAGTAATGTAATTTTGTACCTTTTGACATGCGAAATAAAATATTGTTTCTTTTTTCGGTTGAATGGAGATGGAGAATTGTGAACAAAGCGCATTTTTACATGTTCTTGAATGTAAATCCTAGTGAATTGTGACGCTCCTTTCATGTGCATCTGGCGAGATGTAAATATTTTTAAGTGTGTACCCTGTTCTTAATTAAATGTATTTCCATCTAACCGCATTTAAAGGAACAACATGCAAAGCAAGGAGGAAAAGTGGATTAACCCGAAGCGGTCAAGGGGCCAAGCATACAAAGCCGTACATTACAATTTATACTGTCGCCAACTTGTTTCTCAAACCATCCTACTATTTACTAACGTTCAAAATCTCACTCCTATTTTTCCGATCTCCAAGCTTTGTGAACCCATTTTTTATGACGGAGGCTTCTTCATCTTCAAGGGATACTGACATTACCAATAGCTCTTCTTCTGTAAACTTTTCCTTTTTCTGTTTAATAGCTATAGTATTATAGGTTAGTCTTTCAATTTATCACTTCGCTTTTCTCCAAAATGACTTGTTTCTTTGTTTTTACAACGTAATTTACCAAAAAACAGCAAGGATACAGCTGCTCACTTCTCGAGAGATCTGGATACAAAATATCTTCGCACTAAAAACGCTTGTAGAAGTCTAAACTTTGTCTAAGTCTAAGTTTGTTTTTGTACCTACAGGTGAAGTAAGCAGACAAAAAGCATTCTGTAGGCTCTTCACGGCCTTACGTGGACAATAAAATATCGATAGTGCTTTGAACTTTCCATACCTCTAGGAAGACATTCTTGTATTTTACAGGACGTCAATTCACTGCTAATACAATTCAATACATATATATTAGACCGCAACAATTTTGACTTTTTTCGGAACACTGTTAAATCGAATGGGAATTGGCTTTACATACCATATGTCAAATATGAGCTTTTTTCTCTTTTTTAAGAGAGTTTTATCTGGGGTATCCAAATGATTCAAGACTTCTGATAAGACTCAGTAATAAGTAAAGTAATAAGTCATCAAAAAACTGTTACTAAATAATAAGCATAATATTTACATGTGTCATAGACAATTTTTCTATCTAATTCACCGTTATGTGCCAAAACGAACAATTAGTCCCATCAACAACCTCACTGGACAAATAAAATCTGCCAAAAGATCTACATTTAAAAAAATATCGGAACATAAGACACTTGCATTACGAAACCACTAAATTCAACTCAACGAATGCAAACAGCAAAGCAGACGTGCCTTTTTAGACACCAGTGAAACGTCGAGCGTCAACTGAAATCTAAGCCTAAATTACCTCAAAAAATATCGATCCAGCAATTTTCCCAGAACACTAGCTCCACCTTTTATTCACAGTCCCAAACATTCGTTTGCTGGTGGGTTACCCTTCAGGCTTGGGAACAATTTTTTACTAGTGGTCTATCCCCATATAATTGTTTATATGTCAGTGGCGCCATAATTTCAAATGCGGCCACAGTCCCAAATACAAATATATTTAAAATGACCGTTAATGAGGGCGAGGCATTGTTTTCGAGTGTTATGTCTGTTAGTCTGTGCTGAAATCGTCTAGTTCCCCGTGCCCCAATGGCGTTCTCTCGATTGTTGTCAAAAAGTGCATCAGCGGCCTTCTTGAACCACTTCGGCGAGTCTTCGTGCTATCACTCACTACTGGAACATACCCCTTCCTGCTAGAAAGCAGCGCACATGTACATAGTTCATAAAAAAAGAAACAAATCGAACATTGGTAATTATTGGGGAATCTCGAGCTTAAGTGCCGTATCAATACTCTTCGAGCTGGTTGTTTCAGACCCTATTTTCTTACACTGCAAACACTACATTGCAGACGACCGACACTATTTTATGGCTAAACGATCGACAACGGCCAACGCGGAAACGCCATCCGATTCAGTTTAAATACCATTTCTTCGACTCGAGCTTTCCAAGACACTCTCACATCAAGGATCTCGTAGTCATCATGGATTCGGCACTAACACACAAACCACACACCACGTACACTGGTTAAAATCACTATTGCGCACAGGCTCGCTCAACACTAGAATATTGTTCTGTTGTTTGGAATCCGTACTATATACCAGAACGGCGTTATCACAATCGAGGCCCGCCAACGGTTCATACGCTTTGCACTCCGACATCTTCCTTGGCAAGACAGATTTCAGGGTGGATTGTCCTATAATCCTCGGACGCCTGGATCTTCAAACCCGCGTTTGAGCTGTACGCAATAACTTTCTTTTGCGATTACCGTTCAGGAGAACCAACTATGATCGCCAGAGCGCTGTTACCGAAGTTCAGTGTATTTTTAACAGTACAGTGTGGCGACGGCTGTTCAATCCAACCTGACGAGGAATTCGATGAAAGCTAAAATAGGGGTGGGCGTAGTGTAGTTGGTAAATCGATTGCCTTGTACGCAGCGCACCTGAGTTCGAGTCGCGACCCCGGAAATAGGGTTAGAAATTTTTCATAAGAGATTTTTGTAGCCCGAAGAGGCGAATGACCTTAAGGTTAAAACCTCTATAATCAAGGTTGCTGATTCTCACAATGAGACATCCCTCAGATTATATACATTTCATCAAAGACGTGCTTGTGCTATGCGAAACTGCTTTCCGTTCGTTCTCGAAGGGAAGTGAATACGAGAGAATTATTGCTTTTCGTGTTTATGCTTCTTCCACACTTTCGTTCGCCATTCGGTGAATTACGCACCTTGGCTAACCGAACACACGTCACTCGTTCTCTTTTAGCGTCGGGCCACGAGTTTGGATCGGTTCACTCGGCAAGAAAGTTTTTCGATTGCGACATATGCTCAGCTTAACCCAAACCATCCACTCGCGATGAACGCTCGAGACGATGCTTTCTTCGGTGAGCTGATGCAGCTAACTGCGAGCAATGGATTTTCTGTTTCTGACTATTATCGTTACAGTTGAAACCTGGAAAATCCAACCAACGACAGTCGTTTTTTTTCTGTTGTTTAGTACTAATCAATGATGTCGGGAGCAGTGCGCTGCATAGCGCATCATTGTACGAATACAGCGCACTACTTCCGACGTGATTCCATTGTTTAGAACCAGAGAAAATACGAGTGTCGCTGGTTGGATTTTCCAGTTTCAACTGTAACCAGAATATTGAACTTACGATTCATGTGCACCGGGGGAGTTTCGTGCATAGAGTTTGCCCTTTCCAGCCTATTATAATTATTAGCTGTCAAGAAAATTATGATGTTAGGTATAACCTGTGCACTTTTTTATGAGAGCTGCGTCTCATCATCTTTATGGCCGAGGCAAGGATTATAAATTACACTAATAATTATTTGAGTTCTTCGTATAAATTTTGCATTGTATATTGATGCATAATGCCAACAGCTCGAACAGGCTACTTACCAGTTCGTTTCGCTGTGCAGCATGGCACGTGCTTTTTTATTTATCTTATTTATATTATCTCCCTCTGTAATCATCAATTAAACGTGCCGCAATGAATATCTATGATTGTAAAATCTTATAAAAACATCTAGGAACGGCTAAAAAATGCGCCACAATTGAGGGCAGTGAAGATTTGTGGTAAGGAAAATAAAAGTTTACCATAAGCAGGAGGAATCTAAGGTTACTCGAATGAGCGTTAGGATTCGATGAAAAATGGTATGTTTTTAGGAATTATTTCTAGTTATACAGAAAGTGTTAGTATATTCGATTGTTTTTTATATGATTTTGCTACATTTGATCGACATTTTGTAAGATTTTTATTGTAAAATATTTTAAATTTAGCAAGTGACATTCCTTTATGGAGGCGCCACAAAAAAGTTTGCGCTGTACATCATGACTTTTAATCTACTAGACCAACCGTTTGGAAATTTTGCGCAGTGCTTTTTCATGTATTTCTCCAGGTAGGGTGATGAGCCTATTTGCACCATGTTTCTATTATCACCCTACCAATTTGAAGCCGTTGGTTAGAGCAGTGTCTGCCATCTTTGTTCAAGGCATTGAGTCAAATGGTAGCGCAACAATAGGGGCACTCGATTCGAGTTTTCATTGTGCTCAAACACGAGAATTTTACTGTTTTCAACGCATTTGTGTTATTGTATTGGTTCTTAACAACGAAGCAAAGCGGTTCATGTCAATTTTTACGCAGTCCATTGATTGTAATGCAAGAAATTATCGAATTAGTGAGGCACCTTGCTTAGTATGGTGAAAATAGGCTCATCACCCTATCTACCTGAGTCACTTTTTATATGGATAGGCGATTTAGCTAAATGTGTCAACGTTATGGATATAAAATGGAAAATTTTGAATTAACGTGTTAAAACTACGTAGAATTTTTCTTTTTTCGAGATGTTACATTTTTGTATAACAGCTGGAAGCCGAAAAAACACTCAATTTGTTATTGATGTAAAAATAATATAATAATTGAAAATGAATGCTCTAGTAGTTACCTGGGAAACGATGTGAAATCTCTGCGAAGTTTCAAAACAGTTGGCCCAGAGGATTTTGATTTATGATGTATTTGGACCGCACGCGCACGAAATATTCACTATCGCTGGCTCAATTTTGAAATTTTGTGGTGACATTTTGCGAATATATTCATGTAAGAAATTATTATATAAACATTAACTGAATGAACAAACACTCTCTATATCGCCACAAAATTATAATACAGTTTCGTGGCCAAAAACATTATCAAACCCTACAAAACCCTTGAAATTTATCCCTTGAAGGTTAATGTTGAATGCGTATGACACTGGACATCTGTTCTGTTCTGTTTTGTTCCAACCCTTACACAGCCAGTATTGAAAACCATCCTGAAAAACACTGAACTTATTCTGTAGTTTTTTATATTGTAACGACATATAATTAGCAAGGGACTGGAAGCTGAAGTATTTTTCAAATATTAGGAGCCATAGTACTCAAGGAAGAGCAAGTTCAAATACTTGTAAGAAAGTTTAGAAAAGCGTGGAGTAGGGTCAATGAGCAAGCTTAGAGTTTCCCGGCTACTTAACTCTTTGTCTTCTGCAACGCAGAAGTCAGGATCTTTTGGCATTAAATGCGAATCACCTGAGTCTGCGGCATGTCCGGACAAGCGTAAAGTCAATTTAATGACTTATGCTGTCGGAACCGACAAAAAGTTAAGCCACGGAAAACTTCCACCCTATTCTATAGTGTTATTCTTGTCAATACTAATATTAGAAGAATATTTTCCTATGTAGCAAATATAAAAACGGCCAGCCCTACTGTGCAGAGTTGGGTTTGAAGATGTTTCAAAATTAGATAGCGATTGAATTATCCATTCAATGAAAAATTTAATGAACGAATTGTTTTGAATCTTAGAGGAGGAAAAAACGACCGACCGTTTCAGTTTTAGGGGCATATAATAAATCGTTGGGAGTGACTTGGCTAAGAAGGTTAATGTCACTCCTTTGGTCCATTGGGACGGGACAAAAGTATTTTCACATTGCCCTGGCTAATAAGCCTAGATTTTAGCGCCTTTATTCGCTCTTCAATGCGTATGACTCTGGATATCAGAACAAAAAATAAACTAATGTACCATTTTCCATAATTCATTTATTAGTAAATAAAAGATGTAGATTAAACAAGTTCTGTCATCAATCTAACAAAGATCGAAGAATTTCTAGCTATACAGTGTGTCATTTTTCTAACTCTGCTTCGAGCACCATGATGACTTCGGGCCACAAAACTTTATTCATTTTGAGGAGCATGATATCTTTTATCATTTTGTCCCCAAGCCGCGTTCTTGAATCTGTAATTAGGAGTTTCAACTGACTAAATAATCTTTCTACGGTAACTTGTGTAGAGGGAATCGAAAGCAGTGCCATGGCAATGCGGTACAAGCGAGGATTGGAAACTTTTCGCTGTTTCCAATATTTGAATATATCGAAATAATCAGATGTTGGGGAATGTGCACTAGTTGATGGTAGTGCAAGGGCATTAGTGACTTCTTTTGCTGAAAATGCAGTGATGGGAACCTTCGGGCGAGTTTCCAATTTGATTATCTCCGTTATGAAGGAATCTGAACTGTTTGTTGATGGACTCAGAGTGACAGTTTCTTCCTGAAATAAGTTCGTGAGATACTCCTCAACGAAGTCATCAGAAGTCTTTTCATCATTCCGGTCACTGCATTTTTCTTCATTTAGGCCTGCAAGGTCGTTCAGTCGAATATTGAACGACATGAGGTATTTCTGAAACCAAAAAAAAACCAATATCTCCAAATATGCGCAGCGTTCGTTAGAACCAACCTGTATTTCGATTTTTTCATCGGCACTGAGACGATTCGACCCAAGGAAATTGAATCTAGGGTCAATGTATAAACATGCTTTAAAAGGCATGCTGGTACGTAGTATCTTCGATCGTTTGTCCATAGCAACGAGCAATTTTCTGGCTAAGACATTGTTTTGCGATTGATTGACTGCGTTCAACTGTGCTTGGCACAGTAGCCAATCTGCGTAGAATTGCGATACTGGCACATGATCTTTCTGCGATCTCAATGTTAGGTAGAACAACGGCTCAAAGGCATCACAAAACTTATTTATGAAAGACCATTGCCGAGAGAAATCTGAAAAATAATTTATATATTAGTTATACGATACATACTGCTTGAAAAACTAAATAACTAAAATTGTTGATGTACAACCATTTTGATTCTTTACCTTAATCTTAGAAAAATACAAATTCTTACCAATATCCGGATCATTGGTTTGAAGAAGCGCCAAAAATGGTGTACCTTCTAGTTCCTTGAGGTATCGCAGTAATATGTACCATATATTCCACCTTGTTTCACAAACCTTCGGTGGTAGAGCAGTTTTATGGAACATGAACATTTGGCGGTTGGCTTTCTTGTGCATTCTGAGGCATTTTTTGTTGATGTTCGAGAGGCGAGTTTTGTACTCTCGCAAGACGTCCCATACAGCCAATTGAGCTGTATGGGCTCCACATCTTACACTTTCCAGGATGTCGATGTTAATCATCTTATCATCTTCGCCATCTTCAAACAGTTCATCGTCGTATTCGGTTCGAGATAAATCTTCAACGAAGTCGTCATTTTCAGGTACCATCTGTAATTCGCATTCTAAAATGTCTTCCTCATCTCTAACAAAGGTTTCAGTCAGTTCCGGTGTTTCGATATTCTCCGAATCACAAGAGTTCGCAACAAGTGAATATTCTTTGCGAAGAATACTACCGAGGGAGCCCTCTAGGGTATCTCCCAACAGTCGTTTCATGTATCGAACTGCGGCCAATATATTTTGACCATTGTCGCTGGTGATAGCCACAATTTGCGAATATTCAATCCCAAAAACCTTGATCTCATCCATAATTACTCGTTGTAGATTCTCTTGCGTCTGTCTTTCAGGCATTTCGTGAGCAGCTGAATTAAAATAAATTGAAACATGATTTTAATACTGATTAAAGTCTTAAGGCGTAAACACAATAAGCTGCGTTGCGGCAAATGCGGCAAATGCGGCAAGGACTAAAATCGCTGCCGCAGTGAATGCGGCAAGAAGATATTTAGCAATTGCTCAACCACAAACTTTGAAGCTACAGCGATGGTTTATACATTATTATACATCAATAGATTGCAAATAATATAGACTACATGTTTTTTTTGTTTTTATTAACGACATTTAAACCAAAAGGGTGCATTCATTTCGGGAATATAGACTACAGTTTATAAATGAAAGTCTTGTGAAATTCATTTAAAGTACTAAACAAACTACGAAGAGAAATTCAGCAATTTCATTTATTCAGTCAATATTTATATTTAAATCGATGGCATACACATTTTTATACATCAAACAATGACAATGGATGCAGGTAAAAGTTTCTGATTTTTTTTCGTTAAAAATTCATTGGATGTTATATTGTAGAATTGCAGAATAAATGAGATTTCTCACACTGAAAATATTGTTCCAGTAAATCTCTAAACATGACTGCTCTTAAAACTATTGTTTGCTCAAATAGTATTGGTAAAAAAAATATTTCCAACAAACCCAGACGACAGTTAAAAATGTTACGATTGTCTGTATGAATACATTAACCATATTCAGTGTTCAAGTAAAGAAAAATTTGTAGTTAAAATGATCCTTTCATCCTTTTCAATTTTACTACACATTAACACAATAATATTTTTTTACTATGACTAAGGTAAGATTGAAATTATAATTTCCACAATTTTCAACTAATCAACTATGGTAGAAAGTAAATAACTTCAAATTTTAGACATCTTAGAAAAGGTTTGTGCCAAAATGGTAGATGATGAATTTGAGAACAAGCATATTTTAACAAAAAGCGAAATGAAAATCCATCCAAATTAATATTTCGAAATCAGGCTTACAAATTCTTTAGAATTTATTTACTTTCGTCATCTATACCTGCAAGTTTTGTGGTATTTGACATTTCAAGCATTTCTATTGGTATGTGAGGTTCTTATGGACGATTCAGGAGATTCCAGAACCAGTTTTCCGGGACACCCCATGGGCCGCAGATGCTTCTGTCAAACGGAATTTATTCACGGGTATATCTTAACGTTTCTTCGGAAAATGAAATAAACATAAATGTATATAAAAAGACGTTTACAATAATGAAATCACAAAGAACCACTATTATAAAAAAAACTACAATCGATAAAAATGAATATAAAAATTGTATAAGACACCAGATGGATCTCAACGTCCGTCGTGATTCCATACATGGAATAATACCATACATCGTAAATCAAGATTTTCAAAAATTACTGATTATAGTAAGAAATACCATGTGCGTTCAAAAACGGGCATGTTATATAGTAAACACCAATAAAAAATTTCATTAAAGTTACCATGGAACATTGATATGATACACCATTTTCTGTCTAAAAAGAATATTTGTTGTACAAAATTTATATGGTGCATTATATTACATTTAACCCTTAAAATAGTAACATCTATCATACTTGTTTTTTCAATGTTCTATTTTGATATTTCTATGAGATTTTGGTGTGTGTATTTCTAATGAATTTCAAGCATATTCGTAAACTGAAGCCTACATAATTTGGAAACGACTGTTGTACAAAAATGTATATGTTATTGCTTTGAATTTAAAGTTATTAGCTGAACAACATATATTTCTGAAATTCTACGATTCCTATCATTTGTTGGAAAAGATACAATAAATTTCAAAAGAGTTTCCCTTAATAATTGTAGCCTACATAAATTGCAATGGTTCGAAGTACAAAAATATGTATGTCATCGCATTGAATTCAAAATAAGTGAAATTTCTGAATTTCTTCATATTTCTATTTTTTAAGCATTTCCAATGACTTTCAAAAAATATTTTACCACGAATAGTAGCCTACATTAATTGCAACAGAATAATCTCTGAAAATAATGTGCCTTCCTCTTGAATTCCCAGTTATACGATAAATAAATCCACGCACGTTTGCCGAACGCGCTTGCCGCATTCTTGTTGAGAAATTTTAAACCCTGCAGCCGCCGCAACGAGCCGCATAACAGTCTTTGTGGGTACACGCATCCAATCGAAATGGTTTAAACAAAATTGCCGCGCCGTATCGTGCCGCACCGCATTGATTATGTTCGGGCCTTTACACGGAAGTGATTTGCGCCACCAGTGGTAATTGAGCCATTGAACAATGTTCTGAAGTTAAATATCACAATATGCAAGGTGTTTCTTTCAGCATTGCAAACCTTTGGGAGATGAAAAAGCATTATATTTTGTGGAAAAACTTCACCATTACTATTAACCATCATACGTTAAAGGGTTATTAGACTTTACCTGTTATTTTCTTATACAAAAGGAAATACGAAACGAAAGATGATGATGATGTGAATTGAGAACTTTCGCTTCGTATTTCCGTTTTTCTTAAAAAAAAACCTGCACAAAAAGTTCCACAAATATACTATTTTCAATATATAGATACATAAAAAGCTGGTGGTTGGTCCGTTGGTGTTATTATTCCATATATTTAATTACATAATATGATAAATTTTACTTACCTAAATGCATTATCTGTACAATGCCGTCGTCATCCGTAAAAGTCAAGTTTATGCCAAAAATCGACTTCGAATGCCGGGTTGCTGCATCTACTTTAAGGCAAATTGGCTTTTGGTAAAACTTACCGGCCATTGTATGCCGCATAATGTCAGCAGCACGGTGAATGAGGGTTGGAAGTGTGTTCCTTGAAATTTTTAAATCGCATGCATTCCACAAAGGACCCAATAGCAACTGAACACCTTCCCATTCCGGGAATCGAATCGAGAGGTTGTTCTCTGTTATCATTTGCAATGTGCCTAAAAGCACATTACTTCTGGTGGTTTCCACCTGCACCTTAGACGCCGACTTTGGTCGCTTTTTGGTATTTTGCGGCTGATCACTACCTTCGCTCACTAAGTTTAACCGATGCGCCACTTCCGCGTGACAGGATATAAAGTGACGCTTAAAATTGCCCGGATTGAAATTTTTTTGTTCGTATACACATTTCCTTTCAGCATCGATATCCGCGAGACATCCATATTTTTTGCCTCCAGCGGAATCGTTCACTTCTTCCACTGCATCACTTATTTTTCTCTTCAAACTTCCGCGTACGTTCGCATTCATGCTTGCATCTGGTTTCACTCGCGGCGAGTCTTACAATGACTCGTCTTGAGTCGTCATTGGCAGGTGCACTCGTCTATGATTCCACCAGTTCGTAACAATACAAGAGAGTGGAATAGGAACGAATGGAAGACGGCACGAACAGCAAGAACGCTCATCGTACACAGGTCGCTCACGGCCGCTCGTATTAAGCATAGCGGTTGCTTCATTCGCAGTGCATGTTTTGCTCCCTTCGTTCTCAGATTATTCGAAGGTGGTGAATGTTTTTGAGTCCAACGACGCGAATAACAGCAACCTTGTCTATAATCGAAAAAAAAGCTAAAATATTTGCTATCCTGAAATGTAATTAGTTTAAGCAACCACCATTGAGGCCAAAGGGTCTGTTAGTGAAGATACAACAAATAAGGGACCATCCATATACCACGTTGACAATTAAGGGGAGGGTAGGGGTCACGAGAAAGTTCACGCTTGTCCATGGGGAGCGGGTGGCGGTATTGAAAATGTCCACGTGGACTTATCGTTATAATTTTGTCTTTTATAAGAAAATGAAATAAATTTGTAATGTCATTCATGTGTGCGTACCTTCAAATTTTTTCATGATTTTGAAATAGTCAAAGTGCCTATAACAGCATAGTATGTAATAGCAAATCATTGAAAAATCAGAGGAAATCGTGCGAAACAAAATCTGAGAAAAATTTTCTGTCTGAATCATTTCATTCAATCTTCTCTAACTCGGTCAAATACCTCTGATTTTGGATTTGAAAGTGTATGGTTGAAATTAAGAGGCCAATTCCACGTGTACTGCTATTTGAGAATTTTGAAAATAATTTTCAGATTTTTTGCTATTAACAGTCATAGTTGACCATAGAGGTAATCCCAGTACTAGGTACCCCCGGGGTTAGCCCCCCTAATTACGAAAATGCTCGTGAATTGAAAAGTAGTGCATGTAATGATCTTATTTTTTTAGGCAACATGGGTCAATGAACTACTAATAAAATAATGTATTTTTACAATAAAAACAATGTTAATTTGGAAATGCGGAAGTTTTTTTCATTTCCTGTAAAAAATTCAAAATGTGGGTTAGCCCCTTTTGGACGCCAACCATTCAAATGACAAAATTTATTGTAAGGTGCACGCTCCACAACGCCCTGAAATACATATCGAAAACATATGACGGCTTAAAATGTTAAGGTGAAATTCAGGTCGAAAAAGCGCGCGCAAAAAATCAACCGAGTTGGGGTGACGAACCTCCGCACAAAGCGCAAAATGAAAAACCGACACATATATCCTACATGATCACTACACAAATGGTACGCAGTGGGTCTAGCGCTCGTTTTTGATGATCATAATGTAAAGCTATGTTTCTATTGATGATGGCTTTTATTCTTTCTTTCATAAAAACGAAGGTTAGCAAATTAGTTAGCATAAGTAAACCAATAAGATAGTATGATAAAGTCTTGCATCATATCAATTATTGCGACTGTACGTAATTATTAGCATGGCTATAAATAAGTATGAATCATTTTCTTTATCCTGTGGTGCAAATGGTAAGGCACCCTTCGTACCTGGGATAGGACGGATCATTAGTGTCAATACTCCTAACGACTGTATTCGAAAACATGTAGTAGAATGATTAGAATTTTGGAAGAAACTATTGGTTTTTATGTTATCGCAAAAATGTACGCGAAGGAAATTTGAACTACCATGACCAGAATGAAATCTAGTGCGAATGCTGGAGAGAAACCGGCTACATTTATGTTGATCGGTGAAAAGTTATCGGCAGCACAAATCCGGAGGTTGATTGTGGCAGAAAATGTGATTAAGTTGTTTCGATAATGGTTAAAAAGGAACAGAACGATTTCTAATATCGTTCAAACTTATTGATTTGATATGTATGAAAAAGGATGAATATTTTAGGTTATTTCATTCAGATAACAATTAAACTTTATGGACCTCTCGGCGATAAATTAATGCCGCTTTAGCTTGACCACGAACCTGGTCAGGTTGCGACCCCAATCGCTGTCATTTCGAACATTTTGACAGCAGCTGGGATTAGAACCTGGCTCAGTTTTGCTTCAAGTAAAAACGGAATAAATAACGCTGCAAAAACGTCTAAAGAGCTTTACACCTAATGTATTGCGTTTTTGGTGTACAACGAGACGCACTTCAAGTCAGACTAGCCGTAATACGAATAAGACGATGCTCCTTTTATTCCCATAGCAAAACACATTCTCAAGAGGAAAATGTTGATAGTACCTTAATTCAAGCTATTTGTGCATGTGTTAAAATTAATTCGTACAAAGTAAACGATGTTCATTTTGTGCCGAACAATATAGTTCCTCAAAATATTTCGGAAGTATGCTCTATTTGAAAATGTTGAATCATTATTTTTTCCTAATAAGTTCGCTTATGTTATAGGCTCAAATGCGTTAGCTTGACAGTGTCAATTTATTTTTTCACATTTTGAATATATTAAAACAAGTAGGTTACAGTGCTGGAATATTGCCTTTCTCATATGGAAAGGTTATGCAATCGCTCTAAAAATCGCAAACCCAATCCCAGCCCGGAGGGCCTATTGTCATATGCCATTCGACTCAGTTCGTCGAAATCGGAACATGTCTGTGTGTGTGCATGTTTGTGTATGTATGTATGCGTGTATGTGGAAAAAAATGTCACCTCAGAGATGTCTGGATCGATTTGCACAAACTTAGTCTCAAATGAAAGGTACAACCTTCCCATCGGCTGCTATTGGATTTTCGGTTGATTGGACTTCTGGTTCCGGAATTACGGGTTGAAGAGTGCGACCACACAGCAAATTCTTATATAAACTGAAATGAAAAATTCTCAAAGGGGGGAGTAAGGGAAAATTTCAAAATCTAATTTGTATTTTGGATGCCAAATGACTTTAAAATCCATGAAACGTTGAGATTTGATGTAATATCAAAAAAATTTTTTACGAAGATTGACTTTATTGACTGTGGCACATTTTTGCCTTTCTCATATAGAAAGGTTATGCAATCGCTCTAAAAATCGTCAACCTAATTTTTTTGGTTTGTATTGTCTTAGGTAGGAGTATGCAGTAAGGGGTTGCTACTTTAAAATTACAACTAGTTTAAAATTTCTTAACGGATCTTCCTCCTTGATCCGCCGCTGGTTTCAAGCGATGTGTCAGTGTTGACACATAGTGTCTCAAAATCGTGGCAGTCGATCCATTGTATGTAATATGTGCAAATCGTACTGATTGTTATTCCCATCGGTTCCTACTGAGTTTCATTTTGATCTGACGTCTGTTTCCGGAGTTACGAGTTGAAGAGTACGGTTACATAGAAAATCTCTAAATAATTTGACGACATCGGTTTCTCGGAATTTTCTAAAGCGATTTTCACAAACTTGAATTTGAGGTAATATTTTTTAAATTGTGAGTATAATCGCTTGAATTTGTTGTTCTAGGTCACTAACTGCTATTCAACGTCTGTTTGGCCACATTTATTACCAAATAGATGGTTCTGGATGTCTCAGGAAAAGTGACCATATTTCAAAATTAACAGTCACATCGACTTATCGCAGATGATTGTCCAATAATAACAAGCTTAATCTTAAATCAAAGGCATCCAAATAGCTTGCTATAACGTTTCGTTTGGATTGCTTATATGGTTCCGGAAATATAAACTGAATTGTTCGGTTATACATGAAATTCCATTGTCAGGTGGAATCTGAATTTTTTCCAAAGGGAAAAAAAATTTTGGTTCAAAATTTGAAATTTTAAAAACGGAACTCGCCTTTTTGCTGTTAAATGTTTTTAAAATTCATGATTTTATGTGATCTCGAAAAAAACGTTGACAAAAATCTACGACTTTTTTATTGAACTTTGCAACTTGTTTACCTTTCCAATATATAAAGGTTATGCTGTTGCTACAAAAACCATCCAAGTTGCATATACTTTTCGAATCGTAAAATGTCTGTGTGTATGCATATGTGTGGGTATGTGTGGACATTTATTTCGGTTTCATTATTCACATTGGCTGTTATTGAATTGCAATTTGATCCTACCTCCTGTAACGGATTTCTTTCAAAGCGGTGAATCTAGGGATTGACTTTAATTATATTGATATTAGAATTGATCTGAGGAATACGATGAAATTAGAATTTTCAAAATTGAAATATCCATATAGCGAGTAAAATAAACTATTAATTTTTACCTGGAAAATAGCATAGTACTGCTGCTAAAATAATACTTTTCCTAGACTCCATGAACGATTTCCTTCTAAAAGCATCTTACGGTTGTAGAGTAAATAAAACCGGAGATATAATCAAAAGAAAATCGAGAGTTTTAGCTATTTATCAAAACGGGGTAGCTCCCATGGACCGAGGGGTGATTTAATTAACACAAACATTTCGATTTCTATATATTGGCCCTAGATGAATAATTTCTCCAAAATTGGTTTAAATCAGATAAAAAAATGGCCCATATATATTATTTGGACCTGGTAATTCAGATTTTATCAAGAGATATTATTGGATTAAGCAAACGAATCTAGAAAATACATTTAAATTGTCGATGTCATGATAGCCCTCGTCACAAGCGCACAGACTACTCTCTGCAAGCCCAATACGTCGCACATGCTCATCGAACGTGTAGCGGTTGAACATATGCCGAGACATTACACGAATGAAGTCTCGACCCACATTACTATTTATTACTACAAGTAATAAAGGTTTACGAAAATAGGTAATTTGGTACCCATATCCATATTCCAGTAGTATTTGATTTAAAGGAGTAAACATTTAAAACAAATACATATTTCGTGACTATAAATGACCTAGAACTAATAAACTCAGAATGTTGATCATTGTTGTCTGGAAAGGAGTAGCATGGAGTCGATTGGAATTGAGTATAATTGAAAACATATGGAACGCGTTCTATACGGACTCCTTCAGCAATTTTAATGTGTTCTAGACATGAGAAACCAGTCGACCGCAAAATATTATCTTCGTCGATTCAAACGATATTTTGCAGTTGTGTTCGGTTTATGAATCTCCATAATTTTCTCTGTCAATTGCAGCATTTTGATACGAGAGCAATTTTTCAATAGGGCGTAGACGTTTCTAGGTGCTTTAATTTCAAAAAGAAATTCGACTACTGTATTTTATACAGCAAAGCTATCTGAGAACGAGTTACAGGGAATGAATACTTCTGTACGAAAAAAAAAATTACAGTGAAAAAATGTTGCCAGTTTTCAGTAAAACAAAAATTTATACTAAAAATTTAAATTGCAAAAACATCCCATTTTTAAATTTTTTATATTTTGCTAACAAAAATCTAAAGAGTAAAGAAACATTTTGAATGCTATTGCATGATGGAGATCTTATCGGTAAATTTTTTTTTCTAACAACGACTTTATGCATGTTTTTTTAGTTTCAACTAATTGACATACAAAACTTTAGTTTTTTACAGAATACAATTCTAAATGTCATTATTTGACGGCGCCGGTGGTTGAGTGGTAAGCGTGACCGCCACTCATTTCAATTTGCCTGGGTTCAATTCCAGCCGAGGTCGTTGAGATTTTTCTGAGGTGAAAAAATCTGTGGTCACGTCTTCCTTCGGAAGGGAAGTAAAACCGTTGGTCCCCGGTCCATGAAATTAATGGATCGTTATATAGTCCAGGTAGTGGAATCACCTCTCTGGCGTTGGTAAAGAAGAAGTATATCCAACTTCTATACTCTACTAACAAAAATATCCTCCTCCCGTGATACTTGTGGAGTGCGCAGTAGTATATACGGCCTCTAGCAAAAGCAAGTATCGGACTAACAATTCCTTCCCTTTCCTTTCGCGATCTACGTTCGGGCCTGGCCGGCGCCGGTATTGATCAGAAACACTTTAGGATTACCAGGAGTTGCACATTGAAAGAAGTTTCGCTAATCCCAAGCATAATTATCTACTGATTCCCTGTGCAACTTCAGCTAGTCCCGATCGATAACGGAGTAGCAGCCAAGGGTGGTCGCACAAGCTCAAGCTCAAGCTCAATACAATTCTAAATGTCATTTTAAATCAAAATGCCAAATTCTTTCAAAATGCGATAGTGGTTGAGATATTTTGAATTTTGCTCAAACAAAAACAATTAATTCGTGTAATTATTGTAGTTATTCACGTTACCTCATTATAACATGTCAATAAGCTAATGTTTATCGTTTTACATTTTCAATAAAGTTTTCAATAAAATAAGTTTTCCTTACAACTTTTGACATATTTTTATCATTCATACTATTCGCAGTCAAAAATACAATTTTCTTTCTGAATTTGATTATATACGTCATTTTAAATCAAAATTTTAATAACAAACATTTTTTTTAAAATGTGGTAGTTCTCGAGATATTTAAAATTTTGTTTTAACAACACAGTTGTTTTATTTAATTTCGTCCTTTTCATAAGTTATTTGCGTTTCTACATCTACAACAATAAGTTTTAAAAAAGATGCATCATATTTCCTGTAACTTTCTCATCAACGTCAAGGCGATATTGTAAACCATTTGAAAGTTATTCGAAAACAATCAGTATATTATTCAACCATAAACTATATAGTTGAATAATATTTTCATTGTTTTCCTATAACTTGCAAATGGTTTACAAAATCGTTGTGATGTCAAAGAGAAAGTTACAGGAAATTTTTTAAGCCTTTTGAAAAACCAATTGTTGTTGATATAAAAATGCAAATAACTTTTGAAAAGGTCGTAATAAAATAAATTAATTGTTTTGTTTAAACAAAATTTAAAGTATTTCGAGAACTATTACATTTCAGAAAATTTTTGTTATGGGCATTTTGATTTAAAATGGCGTTTAAAATTATATTCAAAAAGAAAATTGTATTTTTGACTGCAAATAGTATCAATTATAGAAATATGTCGAAAGTTGTTATGAAAACATTTTTATTGAAAGCTTCTGAATAGACAAAATTTTTACGCTTTTAAAGTGATAAAAATTAGATTATTAACTTTTTATGATGGGGTAACATGAATAATTTAGAAGAAAACCTGTATTAATTCACCTAGTGGTACGATTGATCCTATCTCATTTATCCAAACTTAGCTGGTTTTGTTCAAGAAAATTGTGGAAATGTGTATTACATTCTTATTATACTTAGCAGGTATTCCATGACTACCACGAAAGTAGTCACTGACTCACATTAAACAAAAAATTATAATATTTAATTAGCTTAATCAGCATGAGTTCAATGTTATCTTCATGTGATTATATTTTGAAATGTTGATGGAATATGTTTGGAAGTGATGGGGGTAGGGGGTTGGTAGAGTGGGAGTGGATGAGGCGCCAGAAATCCTTCATCTTATTTCGGTATATGGAGTGGATGAAGGAAATGCGCGTATGAGGGTGGTCCAAAGGGAGAGGAGTGATGAAGGTGAGAGGTGTAAGGGCAAGGGGAGAGACGGAGGGATGGCGACACAATACTCAACTGCAAATTTTGCCTTCCATTTGAGACTTGGTATGAGAAAATCGATTCAGTCATCACTTCAGTGACTTCAATTGTGCAATATGCCAGGAATCTGGGACTTCCGGAATCGTCGACAGTGGACAATATATTCCAAGAATTTTTGATTGTCAATCATTAACCTAGACGTGTGAGTCGAAGTAATTTGGTGACCATTTCAATAGTTTTTAGCCTCTGAGGTATTACGATTGTAACGATTTATATGGGAAATTCCAGTGTAACCTTATTAATCAACCTGTAATTTCGGAACCAAGAGTCACAACCGAATGAAACTCAGCTGCTGTCAAAGGTGTTACTGTATCTTTCATTTGAAAATAAATTTGCAAAAATCGGTAGAAAATTTGCTGACAAATAGGTGTGATATTAGCTTACCCTAGTAACAAATGTAGTTTTGTGATAGTTTTTAGGCACTGATAAAATATAGATTGCACTTGCAGCGTGCTATAAAACTTTAATTGTTACTTAGGTTTGGAACTTGGCGAGTTCCACCGGAGGTCAATGTGGTCAAAGCTGTCTTGATCAATCAACAGTGATTCAGACCCGCAACCCACTTTAATATGTTTTATATCATAGTTGTACCAGTTTATATGGGAATTTGCTATGTGACTGCAATCTTCAACCCGTAACTCCGAAACCGGAAGTCGGACCAACTCAAAATTCAATAGCAACTTATGGGAGTGTTATACCTTTAAGATGAAATTAAGTTTGTGAAAATCGGTTCAGCCATCTCTGAGAAAATTGTGTGAGTTCAAATGACACACTCACATATATCTGCACACAGACATTTTCCGATCTCGACGAACTAAATCGAATGGTAAATGACACTCAGCCCTCCGGACCTCGTTTAAAAAATTGATTTTTGCATTGATTGCATAGCTTTTCTTTTTAAGAGAAAGACAAAAGGTGCGAAATCGGCAAGTCCCAAAAAATCGATTTTTATCAAACATTTTTTTTAGATAACATAAAATCTCGACGTTTCATACATTTCAAAGATGTTTGGCATCAAAAATACGAATTCGATTTCTGAAATTTCATGAGGTTCTTCCTGGGGGATTCCATGAGAGACCGGCCGACCTCAAAATCGATTCGAACGCATCTTTACAGCTGTGTTCGGTTTATGAATCTCCATACATTTTCTGGCAATTCCAATATTTGGATGCAAGAGTAATTTTTCAAAAGGGCGTAGACGTTTCTACGTGCAATAACTTCCAAATTTTTTTGGTCGATTACCCTATTTTATACAACAAAACTAGCTGAGAACGAGTTACAGGGAATGAATACTTCTATAAGAAAAAAATATGCACTGAAATAAATGTTGTAATTTTTCACAAAACCGAAAATTTATATCAAAAATTTAAATTCCAAAAAAAACATTTTTTCTATTTTTTAAATTTTGTCTACAAAAACCTAAAGAGAAAATAAACATTTTGAATGTAATTGCATGAAGAAAATCTTATCGATAAAAAGTTTTTCGAACAATAACTTTATAGATGTATTTAAATTTCGCCCTAATTGACGTACAAAATTGTGATTTTATTACAGAATATAATTCTAAGTATCATTTTAAATCAAAATTCATTTAACAAAAATCTTCCAAAATGGAATAGTTTTCGAGATATTTGGAATTTTGCTCCAACAAAAACAATAAATTTGTGTAATTATGCCTTTTTATAATATCAACATTCTAATGTTTGTCGTTTTAAAGACGTAAACAAAAAAATTTCAGTGTGTTTGGATCATGGAGAAGCTTTTAATAAACAAAGTTTTCCTAACTAAAACTTTCGACATATTTTTATAATTCATACTATTTGCCGCCAAAATATTTTTTTTTAAATAGGAAAAAAAATTAAATTAAAATGCTCATGACAAAAATTATTATTCTGTAATAAAATTACAGTTTTTTTTTCAACAGGCAATTAGTATGAAATTTGAAAACATGTGTAAAGTTTTCACTGAAAAGTTCTCCATCATGCAATCACATTCAAAATGTTTCTTTTCTCTTTAGGTTTTTGTTGACAAAATATAAAAATTTTAAAAAATGGGTTTTTTGCATTTTAAATTTTTAATATAATTTTCTGGTTTTGTGAAAAATTACACATTTTTTTTTCGGTGTGATTTTTTCGTGAAGGAGTATTCATTCCCTGTAACTTGTTTTGCTGTATAAAATAGAGTAACTGAACAAAAAAAATTGAAATTAATGCACGTAGAAACATCTACGCCCTTTTAAAAAATTGCGCATGTGTCAAAATAATCTTATTGGTTGTTGAAAATGTTTAGACTTCCATGCCTGTGAAACTTGTAAAGTTTCATCGGAATATAAAATAGTCGTCACGATTTTGGAGAATTTCGGACGGATCTTCGTGGAAGTCCTCACATACGATAATAAGTAAGATGACCGAATTCTCGCATCATACATTTATATCTGTAAAACTGAAGGCAATACATCAAAAATAAAAAACAATGAGTTGTATGCAATAGTCTGCACTTGTCTGTCAATTTTGCTCGATCTATCCAAATCAAAAAGAGTAAACAAATGAACATTGACAACCCTTCGAATTGGCTCTGGGTTCTTCTATATAGAAATATGGAGCTGAAGTATGTCGTATCAGAATAAAAATTCGGCAAAGTATTGTAGTACAAATGCAGAAAGAGCATCGGAAATTCTATAAGTCAGTTTTCGTCAAGAAACTAAAACACCGAAGTTGTTCCGCAGAAAGAACTATTCTCCAACAAACCATTACCTGGAAAGTACCAATTCTTGGAAAACAATATTTCCTTTCGCAGAAAAGTATTACTCAAATTTAACAAATAACCAGATATTCATTCCCCAGAAATTCCTAGCTGACGGTTGCCCTCGCAATCAAAATGCCTTTCAAACAACAGGTGCAGATAGGCTGCCAAACCAGACATTTCTTATTGATCTTGGACAATTTCATTTGTTTGAAAATGTTTGCAATTTCCAACTTCCCCCCAATCTACACATTTTGGCTATCAACAAACATTTCTCAAACACATTAATACGTTGGTGACTGTTGATACATATGTATACTTTTACGATCTCCCCAATTTCGTGCAAATTGGTCGGATTTTCGCAATGCTCGAGCAAAACTTTGCTCCTCTTGCTTGAAGACCATTTTTATAACTGAATAGCAAACGGTAAAATCGAATAGGGGTAAAATTCTGCACACTCCTATAAACCATCCATAAATGACTTAACATTATATGGGGGAGGGGGGAGTTTTGTATTTTGTGATGATGTGTGACGACAGGAGGGTAGGTCATGTCATGCTACGTAGCTTTTTTAAAGGGGAATGGGTTAACCTGATGTCACGACAACCTTACCCATATCATCTAACTAACATCGTTCTTTATTTTTTTTATTTTTCACGGAGACAAGGGGTGGGGGAGAGTTACCGTCAAGCTACGTAATTACCAGGGGGTATTTAGAGTTTTGTGACGAAATGCTACGATGGGGTAGGGGGGTGTTAAAAATTCCTCACTAAAAATGCTACTTCATTTATGGATGACAAAATAAGAGGTACGCAGGGGTTTTAAATAAATGTTTAAATGAAATGCAACGTTTAAGTGGACCAAATTTTGGTCGTAACACGTAATTTGCTACTTCAAGTAACTGTTTCAAACAATTTGTAATCCGATTCACCATTTGAAACGTTTTGTTACTCTAAACAACGCTTTCCCCGAACCCGAAGAACTACTCAGCCTTAGAAAAGTTCTTTCTGAATAGCACAGTGAGAATTAGCGAAAACATAACCACCACATTTATATATAAGTGCCAACTGAACAATTCTTAAAATAACTCAATCAAAAGAAAGATAACAATTCAAATATTTAGGTGTGTGTACTTTGTTTAAATTTTCATTATTTTTGTAATCACAATAAGCATTCAAGTGAATAAAATCTAAACGAAACGTTTGTTAGAAATTTAGTTGAGAAAATTGAATTTTCAGTCAAGTAATTTTCTGGGCTTTGGTACTTTCTGGAAATTAGTTTTCTGGGAATTGATGTATTCTGGTAAATGTTTTTCTAAGGAAAAAGCTTCGAAATTGTATTTGTTGGGAGATGGTTTTCGGGAAAATGTTATAGAATCCTTTAAGGCCCCCGTCGGGCAATCCGCCATTTTTCGTGTTTTTTTGCGGTTTTTTATTTTATTTTCAAAGAAGATGACAAAATATGGAAAAAAGAAAAAAATCACGACCTAGATAATTGTTTTTACTATGAATTGGCCGAAATGGAAAATTCAAAATTTTCCAACTCGGAAAACTGTGTGCTTTTTCCGGTTGAAAAAGCACACAGTTTTTGCAATCATGTGTTTAAAATTTTGATTTTTCCAATACAACATAGCTAAACAATTTTTCTAGGACGTGATTTTCTCCGATTTTCCATATTTTCCGCTTTTCATTGAAAAATTTCCATTTTACTAGAAGCAGTTTTTCCACCCGCACAGACACAACTAAAGTAAAATTTGTATGTATAGGTGCGCAAAAGTGGAGCAATATTTTTAACCTGCTGTTTCTTCGATATTTCCTACAAAACTACCCAAGTGTTGCATATGTACGGATTCGTTAGAAACCAAGGAATCTGATGGTACAAAGAAAAACTCGTTTTGGAAAACTTCATAACAGCGTTTTTCAATTTTCCTCGCGATACGTAGTGTACCGTCGCACGCGAAACAGCGTGGAAAGATACGAAAAGAAAAACAAGTGTACTAAAAGTTATCCTTGGGTTGATGCAGATGGCGTGCTACGAAAGCTCGAAATATCGAAAGCTTTTAGCACAACTGTTTGTGAGTAATTCTGAATGTAGAAATAGTTGAAAATGATTTCAAATAAATTTCTCCATTGAAACTTGATGATTTTCGATTCTCTTGGGAAATCTATGATATTTTATTATTTTACGAGACTGAAACAAACCGCGATGCTATTTTATCTTTATACGCCAAATAATGGAAAAACATTTTCTATGTCGAATTTGCATGTTGATATTTGATGATTTTGAAACTAATGATCGTTTGAAACCAATGGTTTTGTGTTGAATTGATAACACATATTTAAAAACATCTTTGGCTTTATTCCAAACAATAATGGAGGCTTGCCAAATTGAAAATTATTTAGAAGTTCCATCAATTATCACATGTCACAATTTTTTGTAAGATTGGTTTTATTTCTCAGAAACCGATTTCCACACAGCATTGATGAAAACCTGATGAAATTTATAACAGTTGAAGCAAATATTTTCGACATTCCACAAATACCAACGAATTTTTGGGATCCCTATAATTAATTTTCATACTGGATTTGACTGCTTTGAAACATTTTTGAACACAGATGTTGTTTCGTGTTTACAGAAATCTTAGCAAAGTTTCCTCAGATTCTCATGGAATAATTATCATACTGATACTTGGATTTAAAAAAAATTAAATGACGCATTTTGCGAGACTGTAAACCAAAATAATATATTTGTTTTGATAATATTTCTTTTTCTTTTGTTTTATTGAGATTCGAGAGTAGGTATCACGAAAATCACGCTGAAAGCAACAACTTTTTTTTTGTTTCCATAGCGTTATTACACCATGAAAATTTGAGTTTTTCAGGAAGTATATTTTATAACGGCCGTATCGTATTTCATTTATGAATCAATCAATAGTCCCGACCAGGACGATTGAAAATGAATCACTTGATAATATTTTATCGCTTTATTGAATATTAAAGTTCATTGAAATAAGGAAATAATAATTAGATCAATTTCATTTTTTCCTACTACGCTGATTCCTACTACGTGGATTCGTATTGTGCGGTACCCACCTAATAGGAATCACTTAGCTTATGGGATTTCGACTAATTGGGGCTCGAATATTTCATCTGAGTTAACATTTAGCACCATACTTTATTTGGTAAAGTTGTTTTGTGTTTGCTTAGACCTACAATTTAGAGCAATTGGATATCCAATTAATTGATAACTGCAGCGCCAGGGGTGCTATACAATTGAGTAAATAAATCTAACCTCTCGTAAACGCAACTATCATTGAATAAGTTTAACGTGAGCGTACCAGCTTTCAGCACAATGTGGAATTTAGAATGTCACAAACGTCTAATAACTTAGAGGAGATGGTGCTCTCGGAAAAAAATTAGAGAAGGTTAAGAGCTACGCGATTATGGACAAAACTAATTGAAATAGATAGACCAGGCAGCACTAGTGAGCATGAATTATTTTTCAATTTCTGAATCTCGAGAACATTATTTAGAAGTGTGATGTCTTCGGCAATATTCATCAGCGAGTCGAGTGCTACCCGACGGCGAATAGATAATTACAGAATTCGCCCATCAGGCGGCGCTAGGGAGACTAAAACTTCCAATTCGTGTTAGGTAAAGTTTACCAATTTAGGAAAATGACGTTTACTGTAATGTAATCTACGTCACAATTGAAGTTTTATAGCACGCAACAAGTGCAATCTAGGTTGCATGAGTGGCTATAAAACCACCATAAAGCCTAAATTGTTACTGGGGCAAGGACTATTTAATGATGTAATGATTAAATTGGATATCACCCTCAAGGCGGCGCTAGTGAGCACACACTTTTTTATTTCAATATCCCAAAATAGGAAGGTGGGAAAAAATTTAGGAGGACTATCAAATTGATTTATATTGTAAGAATTAATTTTCCTTAGAAAACCTTACAGAATGATTCTGTTTCACTATACTGCATCAAACAAAAATTTAAAAATGTATCGTCATGTGTTTTTAAGTAATTTCCATGATCATTCGTGAAAATTGGTGGATTGGAAAAAAAATTGGGAGGACGATAAAATTGATTTTTATAGAAAGAAATATTTTTGTTTACGAAACCTTGCCGGATGATTTTGTTTGCCTATCTTGTATCCATGGGTTGGAAAAAAATGGGAGCACGATCAAATTGATTTTTATAGAAAGAATCCTTGCAGAATGATTCTGTTTCCCTATCCTGCATCCACCAGAAGAAGAAAATTTTATTGCCATGTGTTTTCAAGAAATTTCCATGATCAGTAGTGGAAATTGGTGGGTTGGAAAAATTGAGAGGACAATAAAATTGATTTCTCTTAAAACAATTGTTGTTGCTTAGGAAACCTTGCCGGATGATTTTGTTTGCCTATCTTGTATCCATCAGAAGAAGAAAATTTTATTGCCTTGTGTTTTCAAGAAATTTCCATGATCACCAGTGGAAATTGGTGGGTTGGAAAAAAATGGGAGCACGATCAAATTGATTTTTATAGAAAGAATCCTTGCAGAATGATTCTGTTTCCCTATCCTGCATCCATCAGAAGAAGAATTTTTTTTTTATTTCGATTATAGAGGTTTTAACCTTAAGGTCATTCGCCTCTTCGGGTTAGAAAAATCTCTTAGGAAAAATTTCTAACCCTATGTGCGGGGTCGGGACTCGAACCCAGGTGCGCTGCGTACAAGGCAATCGATTTACCAATACGCTACGCCCACCCCCAAGAAGAAAATTTTATTGCCATGTGTTTTCAAGAAATTTCCATGATCAGTAGTGGAAATTGGTGGGTTGGAAAAATTGAGAGGACAATAAAATTGATTTCTATTGAAACAATTGTTGTTGCTTAGGAAACCTTGCCGGATGATTTTGTTTGCCTATCCTATATCCATCAGAAGAAGAAAATTTTATTGCCTTGTGTTTTCAAGAAATTTCCATGATCACCAGTGGAAATTGGTGGGTTGGAAAAAAATGGGAGCACGATCAAATTGATTTTTATAGAAAGAATCCTTGCAGAATGATTCTGTTTCCCTATCCTGCATCCACCAGAAGAAGAAAATTTTATTGCCATGTGTTTTCAAGAAATTTCCATGATCAGTAGTGGAAATTGGTGAATTAGAAAAATTGAGAGGACAATAAAACTGATTTCCATTGAAACAATTGTTTTGCTTAGGAAACCTTGCCGGATGATTTTGTTTCCCTATCCTGTATCCATCAGAAGAAGAAAATTTTATTGCCTTGTGTTTTCAAGAAATTTCCATGATCAGTAGTGGAAATTGGTGAATTAGAAAAATTGAGAGGACAATAAAACTGATTTCCATTGAAACAATTGTTTTTGCTTAGGAAACCTTGCCGGATGATTTTGTTTGCCTATCTTGTATCCATCAGAAGAAGAAAATTTTATTGCCTTGTGTTTTCAAGAAATTTCCATGATCACCAGTGGAAATTGGTGGGTTGGAAAAAAATGGGAGCACGATCAAATTGATTTTTATAGAAAGAATCCTTGCAGAACGATTCTGTTTCCCTATCCTGCATCCATCAGAAGAAGAAAATTTTCAAGAAATTTCCATGATCAGTAGTGGAAATTGGTGAATTAGAAAAATTGAGAGGATTATAAAATTGATTTCTATTGAAACAATTATTTTTGCTTAGGAAACCTTGCCGGATGATTTTGTTTGCCTATCTTGTATCCATCAGAAGAAGAAAATTTTATCGCCATGTGTTTTCAAGTAATTTCCATGATCAGTAGTGGAAATTGGTGGGTTGGAAAAAAATTGGGAGGACGATCAAATTGATTTTTATAGAAAGAAATATTTTTGTTTACGAAACCTTGCATAATGATTCTGTTACCCTGTACTGCAAGGTGAGAAATGTATCACCATGTGCATGTGTTTTAAAGAAATTTTCATGACAAGTCAAAGACAAGACAAAGACAAGACAAAGACAAGACAAAGACAAGACAAAGACAAGACAAAGACAAAGACAAGACAAAGACAAGACAAAGACAAGACAAAGACAAGACAAAGACAAGACAAAGACAAGACAAAGACAAGACAAAGACAAGACAAAGACAAGACAAAGACAAGACAAAGACAAGACAAAGACAAGACAAAGACAAGACAAAGACAAGACAAAGACAAGACAAAGACAAGACAAAGACAAGACAAAGACAAGACAAAGACAAGACAAAGACAAGACAAAGACAAGACAAAGACAAGACAAAGACAAGACAAAGACAAGACAAAGACAAGACAAAGACAAGACAAAGACAAGACAAAGACAAGACAAAGACAAGACAAAGACAAGACAAAGACAAGACAAAGACAAGACAAAGACAAGACAAAGACAAGACAAAGACAAGACAAAGACAAGACAAAGACAAGACAAAGACAAGACAAAGACAAGACAAAGACAAGACAAAGACAAGACAAAGACAAGACAAAGACAAGACAAAGACAAGACAAAGACAAGACAAAGACAAGACAAAGACAAGACAAAGACAAGACAAAGACAAGACAAAGACAAGACAAAGACAAGACAAAGACAAGACAAAGACAAGACAAAGACAAGACAAAGACAAGACAAAGACAAGACAAAGACAAGACAAAGACAAGACAAAGACAAGACAAAGACAAGACAAAGACAAGACAAAGACAAGACAAAGACAAGACAAAGACAAGACAAAGACAAGACAAAGACAAGACAAAGACAAGACAAAGACAAGACAAAGACAAGACAAAGACAAGACAAAGACAAGACAAAGACAAGACAAAGACAAGACAAAGACAAGACAAAGACAAGACAAAGACAAGACAAAGACAAGACAAAGACAAGACAAAGACAAGACAAAGACAAGACAAAGACAAGACAAAGACAAGACAAAGACAAGACAAAGACAAGACAAAGACAAGACAAAGACAAGACAAAGACAAGACAAAGACAAGACAAAGACAAGACAAAGACAAGACAAAGACAAGACAAAGACAAGACAAAGACAAGACAAAGACAAGACAAAGACAAGACAAAGACAAGACAAAGACAAGACAAAGACAAGACAAAGACAAGACAAAGACAAGACAAAGACAAGACAAAGACAAGACAAAGACAAGACAAAGACAAGACAAAGACAAGACAAAGACAAGACAAAGACAAGACAAAGACAAGACAAAGACAAGACAAAGACAAGACAAAGACAAGACAAAGACAAGACAAAGACAAGACAAAGACAAGACAAAGACAAGACAAAGACAAGACAAAGACAAGACAAAGACAAGACAAAGACAAGACAAAGACAAGACAAAGACAAGACAAAGACAAGACAAAGACAAGACAAAGACAAGACAAAGACAAGACAAAGACAAGACAAAGACAAGACAAAGACAAGACAAAGACAAGACAAAGACAAGACAAAGACAAGACAAAGACAAAGACAAGACAAAGACAAGACAAAGACAAGACAAAGACAAGACAAAGACAAGACAAAGACAAGACAAAGACAAGACAAAGACAAGACAAAGACAAGACAAAGACAAGACAAAGACAAGACAAAGACAAGACAAAGACAAGACAAAGACAAGACAAAGACAAGACAAAGACAAGACAAAGACAAGACAAAGACAAGACAAAGACAAGACAAAGACAAGACAAAGACAAGACAAAGACAAGACAAAGACAAGACAAAGACAAGACAAAGACAAGACAAAGACAAGACAAAGACAAGACAAAGACAAGACAAAGACAAGACAAAGACAAGACAAAGACAAGACAAAGACAAGACAAAGACAAGACAAAGACAAGACAAAGACAAGACAAAGACAAGACAAAGACAAGACAAAGACAAGACAAAGACAAGACAAAGACAAGACAAAGACAAAGACAAGACAAAGACAAGACAAAGACAAGACAAAGACAAGACAAAGACAAGACAAAGACAAGACAAAGACAAGACAAAGGCAAGACAAAGACAAGACAAAGACAAGACAAAGACAAGACAAAGACAAGACAAAGACAAGACAAAGACAAGACAAAGACAAGACAAAGACAAGACAAAGACAAGACAAAGACAAGACAAAGACAAGACAAAGACAAGACAAAGACAAGACAAAGACAAGACAAAGACAAGACAAAGACAAGACAAAGACAAGACAAAGACAAGACAAAGACAAGACAAAGACAAGACAAAGACAAGACAAAGACAAGACAAAGACAAGACAAAGACAAGACAAAGACAAGACAAAGACAAGACAAAGACAAGACAAAGACAAGACAAAGACAAGACAAAGACAAGACAAAGACAAGACAAAGACAAGACAAAGACAAGACAAAGACAAGACAAAGACAAGACAAAGACAAGACAAAGACAAGACAAAGACAAGACAAAGACAAGACAAAGACAAGACAAAGACAAGACAAAGACAAGACAAAGACAAGACAAAGACAAGACAAAGACAAGACAAAGACAAGACAAAGACAAGACAAAGACAAGACAAAGACAAGACAAAGACAAGACAAAGACAAGACAAAGACAAGACAAAGACAAGACAAAGACAAGACAAAGACAAGACAAAGACAAGACAAAGACAAGACAAAGACAAGACAAAGACAAGACAAAGACAAGACAAAGACAAGACAAAGACAAGACAAAGACAAGACAAAGACAAGACAAAGACAAGACAAAGACAAGACAAAGACAAGACAAAGACAAGACAAAAAAGACAAGACAAAGACAAGACAAAGACAAGACAAAGACAAGACAAAGACAAGACAAAGACAAGACAAAGACAAGACAAAGACAAGACAAAGACAAGACAAAGACAAGACAAAGACAAGACAAAGACAAGACAAAGACAAGACAAAGACAAGACAAAGACAAGACAAAGACAAGACAAAGACAAGACAAAGACAAGACAAAGACAAGACAAAGACAAGACAAAGACAAGACAAAGACAAGACAAAGACAAGACAAAGACAAGACAAAGACAAGACAAAGACAAGACAAAGACAAGACAAAGACAAGACAAAGACAAGACAAAGACAAGACAAAGACAAGACAAAGACAAGACAAAGACAAGACAAAGACAAGACAAAGACAAGACAAAGACAAGACAAAGACAAGACAAAGACAAGACAAAGACAAGACAAAGACAAGACAAAGACAAGACAAAGACAAGACAAAGACAAGACAAAGACAAGACAAAGACAAGACAAAGACAAGACAAAGACAAGACAAAGACAAGACAAAGACAAGACAAAGACAAGACAAAGACAAGACAAAGACAAGACAAAGACAAGACAAAGACAAGACAAAGACAAGACAAAGACAAGACAAAGACAAGACAAAGACAAGACAAAGACAAGACAAAGACAAGACAAAGACAAGACAAAGACAAGACAAAGACAAGACAAAGACAAGACAAAGACAAGACAAAGACAAGACAAAGACAAGACAAAGACAAGACAAAGACAAGACAAAGACAAGACAAAGACAAGACAAAGACAAGACAAAGACAAGACAAAGACAAGACAAAGACAAGACAAAGACAAGACAAAGACAAGACAAAGACAAGACAAAGACAAGACAAAGACAAGACAAAGACAAGACAAAGACAAGACAAAGACAAGACAAAGACAAGACAAAGACAAGACAAAGACAAGACAAAGACAAGACAAAGACAAGACAAAGACAAGACAAAGACAAGACAAAGACAAGACAAAGACAAGACAAAGACAAGACAAAGACAAGACAAAGACAAGACAAAGACAAGACAAAGACAAGACAAAGACAAGACAAAGACAAGACAAAGACAAGACAAAGACAAGACAAAGACAAGACAAAGACAAGACAAAGACAAGACAAAGACAAGACAAAGACAAGACAAAGACAAGACAAAGACAAGACAAAGACAAGACAAAGACAAGACAAAGACAAGACAAAGACAAGACAAAGACAAGACAAAGACAAGACAAAGACAAGACAAAGACAAGACAAAGACAAGACAAAGACAAGACAAAGACAAGACAAAGACAAGACAAAGACAAGACAAAGACAAGACAAAGACAAGACAAAGACAAGACAAAGACAAGACAAAGACAAGACAAAGACAAGACAAAGACAAGACAAAGACAAGACAAAGACAAGACAAAGACAAGACAAAGACAAGACAAAGACAAGACAAAGACAAGACAAAGACAAGACAAAGACAAGACAAAGACAAGACAAAGACAAGACAAAGACAAGACAAAGACAAGACAAAGACAAGACAAAGACAAGACAAAGACAAGACAAAGACAAGACAAAGACAAGACAAAGACAAGACAAAGACAAGACAAAGACAAGACAAAGACAAGACAAAGACAAGACAAAGACAAGACAAAGACAAGACAAAGACAAGACAAAGACAAGACAAAGACAAGACAAAGACAAGACAAAGACAAGACAAAGACAAGACAAAGACAAGACAAAGACAAGACAAAGACAAGACAAAGACAAGACAAAGACAAGACAAAGACAAGACAAAGACAAGACAAAGACAAGACAAAGACAAGACAAAGACAAGACAAAGACAAGACAAAGACAAGACAAAGACAAGACAAAGACAAGACAAAGACAAGACAAAGACAAGACAAAGACAAGACAAAGACAAGACAAAGACAAGACAAAGACAAGACAAAGACAAGACAAAGACAAGACAAAGACAAGACAAAGACAAGACAAAGACAAGACAAAGACAAGACAAAGACAAGACAAAGACAAGACAAAGACAAGACAAAGACAAGACAAAGACAAGACAAAGACAAGACAAAGACAAGACAAAGACAAGACAAAGACAAGACAAAGACAAGACAAAGACAAGACAAAGACAAGACAAAGACAAGACAAAGACAAGACAAAGACAAGACAAAGACAAGACAAAGACAAGACAAAGACAAGACAAAGACAAGACAAAGACAAGACAAAGACAAGACAAAGACAAGACAAAGACAAGACAAAGACAAGACAAAGACAAGACAAAGACAAGACAAAGACAAGACAAAGACAAGACAAAGACAAGACAAAGACAAGACAAAGACAAGACAAAGACAAGACAAAGACAAGACAAAGACAAGACAAAGACAAGACAAAGACAAGACAAAGACAAGACAAAGACAAGACAAAGACAAGACAAAGACAAGACAAAGACAAGACAAAGACAAGACAAAGACAAGACAAAGACAAGACAAAGACAAGACAAAGACAAGACAAAGACAAGACAAAGACAAGACAAAGACAAGACAAAGACAAGACAAAGACAAGACAAAGACAAGACAAAGACAAGACAAAGACAAGACAAAGACAAGACAAAGACAAGACAAAGACAAGACAAAGACAAGACAAAGACAAGACAAAGACAAGACAAAGACAAGACAAAGACAAGACAAAGACAAGACAAAGACAAGACAAAGACAAGACAAAGACAAGACAAAGACAAGACAAAGACAAGACAAAGACAAGACAAAGACAAGACAAAGACAAGACAAAGACAAGACAAAGACAAGACAAAGACAAGACAAAGACAAGACAAAGACAAGACAAAGACAAGACAAAGACAAGACAAAGACAAGACAAAGACAAGACAAAGACAAGACAAAGACAAGACAAAGACAAGACAAAGACAAGACAAAGACAAGACAAAGACAAGACAAAGACAAGACAAAGACAAGACAAAGACAAGACAAAGACAAGACAAAGACAAGACAAAGACAAGACAAAGACAAGACAAAGACAAGACAAAGACAAGACAAAGACAAGACAAAGACAAGACAAAGACAAGACAAAGACAAGACAAAGACAAGACAAAGACAAGACAAAGACAAGACAAAGACAAGACAAAGACAAGACAAAGACAAGACAAAGACAAGACAAAGACAAGACAAAGACAAGACAAAGACAAGACAAAGACAAGACAAAGACAAGACAAAGACAAGACAAAGACAAGACAAAGACAAGACAAAGACAAGACAAAGACAAGACAAAGACAAGACAAAGACAAGACAAAGACAAGACAAAGACAAGACAAAGACAAGACAAAGACAAGACAAAGACAAGACAAAGACAAGACAAAGACAAGACAAAGACAAGACAAAGACAAGACAAAGACAAGACAAAGACAAGACAAAGACAAGACAAAGACAAGACAAAGACAAGACAAAGACAAGACAAAGACAAGACAAAGACAAGACAAAGACAAGACAAAGACAAGACAAAGACAAGACAAAGACAAGACAAAGACAAGACAAAGACAAGACAAAGACAAGACAAAGACAAGACAAAGACAAGACAAAGACAAGACAAAGACAAGACAAAGACAAGACAAAGACAAGACAAAGACAAGACAAAGACAAGACAAAGACAAGACAAAGACAAGACAAAGACAAGACAAAGACAAGACAAAGACAAGACAAAGACAAGACAAAGACAAGACAAAGACAAGACAAAGACAAGACAAAGACAAGACAAAGACAAGACAAAGACAAGACAAAGACAAGACAAAGACAAGACAAAGACAAGACAAAGACAAGACAAAGACAAGACAAAGACAAGACAAAGACAAGACAAAGACAAGACAAAGACAAGACAAAGACAAGACAAAGACAAGACAAAGACAAGACAAAGACAAGACAAAGACAAGACAAAGACAAGACAAAGACAAGACAAAGACAAGACAAAGACAAGACAAAGACAAGACAAAGACAAGACAAAGACAAGACAAAGACAAGACAAAGACAAGACAAAGACAAGACAAAGACAAGACAAAGACAAGACAAAGACAAGACAAAGACAAGACAAAGACAAGACAAAGACAAGACAAAGACAAGACAAAGACAAGACAAAGACAAGACAAAGACAAGACAAAGACAAGACAAAGACAAGACAAAGACAAGACAAAGACAAGACAAAGACAAGACAAAGACAAGACAAAGACAAGACAAAGACAAGACAAAGACAAGACAAAGACAAGACAAAGACAAGACAAAGACAAGACAAAGACAAGACAAAGACAAGACAAAGACAAGACAAAGACAAGACAAAGACAAGACAAAGACAAGACAAAGACAAGACAAAGACAAGACAAAGACAAGACAAAGACAAGACAAAGACAAGACAAAGACAAGACAAAGACAAGACAAAGACAAGACAAAGACAAGACAAAGACAAGACAAAGACAAGACAAAGACAAGACAAAGACAAGACAAAGACAAGACAAAGACAAGACAAAGACAAGACAAAGACAAGACAAAGACAAGACAAAGACAAGACAAAGACAAGACAAAGACAAGACAAAGACAAGACAAAGACAAGACAAAGACAAGACAAAGACAAGACAAAGACAAGACAAAGACAAGACAAAGACAAGACAAAGACAAGACAAAGACAAGACAAAGACAAGACAAAGACAAGACAAAGACAAGACAAAGACAAGACAAAGACAAGACAAAGACAAGACAAAGACAAGACAAAGACAAGACAAAGACAAGACAAAGACAAGACAAAGACAAGACAAAGACAAGACAAAGACAAGACAAAGACAAGACAAAGACAAGACAAAGACAAGACAAAGACAAGACAAAGACAAGACAAAGACAAGACAAAGACAAGAAAGACAAGACAAGACAAAGACAAGACAAAGACAAGACAAAGACAAGACAAAGACAAGACAAAGACAAGACAAAGACAAGACAAAGACAAGACAAAGACAAGACAAAGACAAGACAAAGACAAGACAAAGACAAGACAAAGACAAGACAAAGACAAGACAAAGACAAGACAAAGACAAGACAAAGACAAGACAAAGACAAGACAAAGACAAGACAAAGACAAGACAAAGACAAGACAAAGACAAGACAAAGACAAGACAAAGACAAGACAAAGACAAGACAAAGACAAGACAAAGACAAGACAAAGACAAGACAAAGACAAGACAAAGACAAGACAAAGACAAGACAAAGACAAGACAAAGACAAGACAAAGACAAGACAAAGACAAGACAAAGACAAGACAAAGACAAGACAAAGACAAGACAAAGACAAGACAAAGACAAGACAAAGACAAGACAAAGACAAGACAAAGACAAGACAAAGACAAGACAAAGACAAGACAAAGACAAGACAAAGACAAGACAAAGACAAGACAAAGACAAGACAAAGACAAGACAAAGACAAGACAAAGACAAGACAAAGACAAGACAAAGACAAGACAAAGACAAGACAAAGACAAGACAAAGACAAGACAAAGACAAGACAAAGACAAGACAAAGACAAGACAAAGACAAGACAAAGACAAGACAAAGACAAGACAAAGACAAGACAAAGACAAGACAAAGACAAGACAAAGACAAGACAAAGACAAGACAAAGACAAGACAAAGACAAGACAAAGACAAGACAAAGACAAGACAAAGACAAGACAAAGACAAGACAAAGACAAGACAAAGACAAGACAAAGACAAGACAAAGACAAGACAAAGACAAGACAAAGACAAGACAAAGACAAGACAAAGACAAGACAAAGACAAGACAAAGACAAGACAAAGACAAGACAAAGACAAGACAAAGACAAGACAAAGACAAGACAAAGACAAGACAAAGACAAGACAAAGACAAGACAAAGACAAGACAAAGACAAGACAAAGACAAGACAAAGACAAGACAAAGACAAGACAAAGACAAGACAAAGACAAGACAAAGACAAGACAAAGACAAGACAAAGACAAGACAAAGACAAGACAAAGACAAGACAAAGACAAGACAAAGACAAGACAAAGACAAGACAAAGACAAGACAAAGACAAGACAAAGACAAGACAAAGACAAGACAAAGACAAGACAAAGACAAGACAAAGACAAGACAAAGACAAGACAAAGACAAGACAAAGACAAGACAAAGACAAGACAAAGACAAGACAAAGACAAGACAAAGACAAGACAAAGACAAGACAAAGACAAGACAAAGACAAGACAAAGACAAGACAAAGACAAGACAAAGACAAGACAAAGACAAGACAAAGACAAGACAAAGACAAGACAAAGACAAGACAAAGACAAGACAAAGACAAGACAAAGACAAGACAAAGACAAGACAAAGACAAGACAAAGACAAGACAAAGACAAGACAAAGACAAGACAAAGACAAGACAAAGACAAGACAAAGACAAGACAAAGACAAGACAAAGACAAGACAAAGACAAGACAAAGACAAGACAAAGACAAGACAAAGACAAGACAAAGACAAGACAAAGACAAGACAAAGACAAGACAAAGACAAGACAAAGACAAGACAAAGACAAGACAAAGACAAGACAAAGACAAGACAAAGACAAGACAAAGACAAGACAAAGACAAGACAAAGACAAGACAAAGACAAGACAAAGACAAGACAAAGACAAGACAAAGACAAGACAAAGACAAGACAAAGACAAGACAAAGACAAGACAAAGACAAGACAAAGACAAGACAAAGACAAGACAAAGACAAGACAAAGACAAGACAAAGACAAGACAAAGACAAGAAAAAGACAAGACAAAGACAAGACAAAGACAAGACAAAGACAAGACAAAGACAAGACAAAGACAAGACAAAGACAAGACAAAGACAAGACAAAGACAAGACAAAGACAAGACAAAGACAAGACAAAGACAAGACAAAGACAAGACAAAGACAAGACAAAGACAAGACAAAGACAAGACAAAGACAAGACAAAGACAAGACAAAGACAAGACAAAGACAAGACAAAGACAAGACAAAGACAAGACAAAGACAAGACAAAGACAAGACAAAGACAAGACAAAGACAAAACAAGACAATCCATCTTGTAGCTGTTTGAAGTCAAACTTGTTGAATTTGGTCAGATCCTTGTCGTATAGCTTGCTAACTCGCGTTTTAGCCGTAATGTTTTATTTTACAGTTCAGTTGTAGTTTATAAACCCAATTTTCGAAGAAATCTTCCGGCGTATATTTCGAACTATACTGCGACTAGCTTCGTTTGGTGGTTATATTCACGCCGAAATGTGCTAGATTTGCTTTGAAAGCCGTCCTGATTTTGATTCCGGAAATTTTCATATCCTCTGTGATTCTTACACGCAACTTGTTCGGGTCTCATTACTTTGGTGCAGCATTATATCTCCCCTCTTTGCCATTCTGATGTAGAGAAATGCTTTCCAATCACTTCAAATCGACTTTCCAGTCAAGTCTCGGAGGGCCAAGTACCGTATACCATATAACCTACGAGAACGATCGTCGAGATCAGAAAATATCTGTGTTTGTTACTCTCGAGTGGGAAACTTCAAACGACTTGGTACGTGGTACTGTCGGATTCATACTATTCTTTCCCCATTATATCAACAGACTAAATCTACACCTTCTGTAAATATTCCTTAGGGAAGGATTGTGTTCTTGTACCTGCTCTTTTCTTAACCCGCGGACTCTTGCATTTGTTGAGCCATTGAGGTTCCACATCGATCCGAAACTTAGAGCCAGTGAGCTAATTGCTTTGTCGCGATCAACGTGTTAGTTCCTGGCAAAGAAGCTAGACACCGAATTCTCATTTGTCCAACGATGGCACGTTCTTATTTCCCCTCATCCGTTGCTTTTGCTAGCACGCTGCTTGACCCGTGTAACTTCGGACTGTCGCTAATACATTGTGTGTGTTTGTGTGAGTATGAGGAGGAAGACATGGCTGAACCGATATGGAAAAACTTTGTTTCAAACAAACGGTATAGCGCTCCCACAAGCTGCTGTTTTTTTTTTACTGAACGGACTTCCGCTTTCGGAGGTACAGGTTGAAGAGAGCGATCCCACAGTAAATTTCCATATAAATAGGTACTGTACTGATTATTAAAATGAGTGCAACATTCTTTGTATTTGCGGGTCTAGATCACTAATGACCAATGCCAAGTTCTTAAGTTTATGTAACACCTATTTTTCCGAAAACGCTTACTGATTTTTACAAACTTGGTTTCAAATGTAGGATCAGGAATCAGAATATATTGGCTCAAATGGCACGTTCCCCGTACATAGTCGGGGATTTGTGCCTTGCCGTGTGTTTTCATCATTTCCTGAGCGGAAAGAAAGGACAAGGAGGTGTCGGGAAGTAGAATTGGAAGGGTGGGAAAAATAATCACATTGGATAAGAAACTTTAGTATGTCTCTGAGTTTCAGTCGACCAAACATGGTTTCGTCTATATAAGGACGGCTGAAGACTCGAAATCGCAATTGCGCTACCGCTGGACAGTTGCATATCAGATGATATGAGGTTCCGTAGTCGGATTCACAAAGATCACATGAAAAAGACTCAGCGCGCTGAATAGTTGCCATGTGATAATTGAGTTTGCAGTGGCCGGTTAAAGCCCTGGTCAGCATGCCGCAGCGGAGCTTCGAAAAATGTAAGAGATTTTTCGAAACCACTGGGCATGGTTGTTCTAGAAACGCCTTTGTTTGGCGACACGTTTGTAGATTTTTCCAATAATTGCGGTGCTCGGACGAAGCCCAGGACCGTATTTTTTCCCTTATCCAACTTGTCGAAATTGGCAGCGCGGGCTCAGGACCAACGAAGTCAATCGCTGAACCTGCCCTGGCCAATTCGTCAGCCCATTCATTTCCAGTAATACCGCAATGTCCGGGCACCCAGACAAGGTAGATAGTGTTGACAATGCTTAGTTCTTCGATTTGGGTTCGGCACGCGATCACTAGCTTGGACCGTGATTTGTCTGAGCTAAGGGCCTTGATTGCAGCCTGACTATCGGAGCAGAAGTTTATAACTTTGCCGGACAAACTCAGTTGAAGGGCCGATTGCACCCCGCACATAATCGCAAAGATTTCTGCTTGGAATACAGTACAGTATCTACCTAGTGAGTGAGATTGTTCCAATCTCATTTCACGACAGTAGACACCAGCACGTCCCTCCATCAGAGAACCGTCAGTGTAACAAACCACTTGCGTTTGTTGTTGTCTTTCCATAAAGCCAGACAACCACTCCTCTCGAGAGGGAATCTTCTCATGGAATGTCCTGTAAGGAAAACTACAAGTGAGTGTAATATCGCTGGGAGCAAGAATATCTTCATCCCATGTAACCATTTGTGACCACAATCGTGTATGACTGGTAGCAAGATCAACATGATTACTGTTCCAAAGCCCAGCAACCTGCAGTCTGTATGCACATGATAGTGCTTCTTGTTTTAAGTGTATGTGTAATGGTTTGATATTTAGAAGTGCCTCAAGAGCAGCAGTCGGAGTCGTGGTGAAAGCACCAGTCAACGCCATGAGCGCCATTCTTTGCAGATGGTTTAGCTTTGACTGGACTGTCACCACCTCTCCCCTCTGCCACCACACAAGGCATCCGTATGACAGTATTGGACGTACAATTGTCGTGTAAATCCAATAGATGTATTTAGGTTTGAGACCCCAGGTCTTCCCAAAAGTTCGTCTGCACTGCCCGAAGGCCATGCACGCTTTCTTGACTCTGAACTCAATGTGAGCAGACCAATTCAGTTTGGAATCCAATATGACTCCAACGTATTTGACTTGATCTGCACACAGTAGCTCAGAATCAAAGAACTGCAAGGGACGAAACCCGGTTGTTATTCGCTTCTTCATGAAAAGAACCATTGAAGTTTTGCTTGGGTTAACTGATAGTTTAACTTGTCGACACCACTGTTCGACAGCTCTTAATGCCTGTTGCATTAAGTCAAAGATTGTTCCGATGCAAAATCCAGTAATTAGTATTTGGTAATCGTCAGCAAACCCGTAGGTTGGAAATCCAAGCTCATTAAGTTTCTTCAACAAGCCGTCAGCTACTAAGTTCCATAACAAAGGTGACAGAACGCCGCCCTGAGGACAACCGCAAATACTCAACTTCCGTATCTCAGCCTGTCGCAGTGACGAGCAAAGTATGCGGTTACTAAGCATTGCGTTTATCCAACCTGAGATACATGCAGGTATCCCATGACCGCGCGTCGCTTCCAGAATAGACTGGAAGGACACATTGTCAAAAGCACCCTCAATATCTAGGAATACACCCAAGCTAGATTGCTTGAGCGAGAAGGCTTTCTCAATGTTGTAAACAACGTCGTGAAGCAGAGTGATCGTGGATTTCCCACACTGATATGCATGTTGCATTTTGTGCAGTGGATATTCAACTAAACTAACGTTCCTGATGTGATGATCGATTATCCGTTCCAAAGCTTTCAGAAGAAAAGAACTTAAGCTTATAGGCCTAAAACTCTTGGCTTCTTCATAGCTTGAGCGCCCCCCCCCCCCTTGGGAATAAATCTAACAGTTATTTCTCGCTATGCTTTCGGGATATACCCGGTAGCAAGACTGGAAAGCAAAATCTTTTTCAAGACATGTTTAAGAATATCAAATCCCTTTTGCAGTAGCACGGGAAGTATTCCATCTTTTCCGGGTGATTTGTATGGAGCAAAGCTGTCAACTGCCCACTTGACCGATTCAGTGGAAACCAATGTGCGTGCTAACGCCCACGAGTCCGAATCACCAGAATGAGATCTGTGAACATTATTCAACTCCGGATCGATACAACCTGGAAAGTGTGTGTCGAAGAGGCAATTAAGAACATCTTTTTCGTCCGTCACATAAACACCATCTCTGGTTTTCAAGGAGTTCATCTGAAAATCATTCGATTTGGAGAGAATTTTATTTAATCTGCTAGCCTCGTTCAGACTAGAGACATTAGTGCATAGGCTTTGCCAGCCAGCCCGTTCTGCAGATCTAAGACATTTCTTATATGCACTACGAGCTGACCTGAAAGCCCTGGAGTCATCACGCTGACGCCGGTTCCAAGCTCTTCTCATAACTTTCTTCATTCTAACTAATGACCAATGCCAAGTTCTTAAGTTTATGTAACACCTATTTTTCCGCAAACGCTTACTGATTTTTACAAATTTGGTTTCAAATGTAGGATACAATACCAGAAATTTCAAAAATCGAATTTGTATTTTACATGCCAAATGCCAAAAGCGAAATACATATAGGTACCAAGCGTAATAAGAATGTAGCAGACTTATTGAGTTATGGAATCATAGCTTGGATATATGAGAAAGGAACGATTGCACCACTAGGTTGATTAAAACAGGTTTTTCAAATTAGTTATAGCATATTGACCGGTTATTTCGTCATTCGAGCAATATTTGTTTAGAATCCTCCCTGTCCTTGATACAAATGGCACTCTTCTTCTTGCACCAGCAGACCATGATGACCAGGCGGAGCCTCATACATCAGTAACCAGTTCCAATGGCTCGGCTTTTAGGTTCGACTTTGTGCTTTTCGAGCTTATTTTCTACGGATCACGGACATACGATTGTTTCTTCCATCGCGTGGCAATTCGAGAAGAGATTTTTTTTTCAATAATTTCACAGGCAAGGTTTTGAAAAACCGCTTTCGATTTTACATTGGGAGAGCATTATTTTCGCAGTTGACGGCTTGACTCACAGTATATCTCAGACAGTATCTTAATATCTCTGAAGAGAACGTCAATGCAACAGCAAAGTGTTCCAATCATTACTATACCTGTACTCATCTCAAGTATTGTCCGACAAGGCAGTTTTGGTCTGCGATTTTGCTTTGATCTTGCATGATATTGCAAGATTACAACTTCGAATTTTCGCAAAATAACGGGTGAGTCCGAAGTAGCTGAACTAAACTAAAACCCAGGATAGGTTTTCTTTATAACAAATAAGTTTTATATCTAGTAGCTATTCAAAAAATGTAGGACAGCTTATGGTCTATCTTTCTCAAGTGTACCTAAACTTCCTTTACTGCTTCCATCATGGTCTAGGCGACATTGAGATCTACTCTGCATATCCTTGATTTTAATTGTGCTGCAGCTTCCCATAATGCTTCGATTGGTTGAAGTTTTGGTACATTCCGCGGATTATCATCTTTTCGGCCACATTTCACACATTGAGAGTTCAACCAAGCAAAGGTATTAGTTTCAATAGGATGCTTCAGCCGGATGGTAAACGAGGGGTACGCCTGCTTGGCAAAATATATCTGATGCACAATTTGAAAAATGGAATTTCGAATTACGGAAACAAGTTTTCTGACATGCATGGAGAGTGCTAATCATACACAGAAATTGAAACATGCTAAAATGAGCTCAAATGCTGGTTTGTTATAGTTTCACAATCTATAAAAGTAGGCTTTGAGACACACGCATAAATCAAAGAGGGTCAGCTTCCTTCGTATACCGCTATCATGACAAAAAATGTGTAATTCGACGCCTTTATCCAAGTCAAAATCAAATGTTGGAAAATACATTTTATGACTCACCAAGTGAGGAAGTCACCAAGGTTCCTGTAGACCCGGCACTACGACACACTTCGACATCTGATGAAAGGTCTAACTAATCAAATAAGACTCATTTATCGCAAAAAAATAATGTGTTTCCAAGTGCTGAGGTTTTATGATATAATGAATATTTGTGGTCGTTTGGCATTAACTCGTTAGTCAATTGATGAGTAATACTATTAGAGCTGTCCCAAATGTTATTATGAGAATTTGTAGCACTGCCCGTTATGAGTACAAAACAATTTCTACCACAATATGGCAACCTTTTTAAAATCATCAAAACGCGATGTAATATGTAGCAAATTTACCGAACAATAGACGTATTTCTTGTCTATGCTGTCAACAACCAGATTGACAGCAAAAATATCGTAAGTGGTTATCTCAAATATAAGACCTGTGCACTATATGCAAAAATGAATGCACTAAGTATTTCACAAGGAGTGGTCATGCAATTTTTTTAAATGCAATGAAAACGGGGTTTGCTAAGTTTTCAACATAATAGCATCCTTCATGAAAATCCAGTCCACAACAACTAGAAGCTATCGAAAACGTTGGATAATGCTCTCCTATTTGTGTTAATTAGGGGCATGGCTAATTGTTGTTTTAATTGCCGCAAGGTTCTACTGTATCGATTTTGTTGGCTATTTTCGGCAAACGAAAGCATGGCCATGGACATGATCGAAAGGAAATGTGAAGAAACCTTTGCCTTCTGCTAAGTAGGAGTTGGGCGTTGTACCCAAGTCTACCGCATGATCATTGATAGAACATAACTCATCATCATGCTTTACCGCCGACGCCAGCGTTTTAATATGATTATAACGCCAAACTCCTACTTAGCAAAAGGCAAAGGATTCTGAACATTTCCTTTCGATCATGTCCATATGAGCCTGCTTAGTCCTAGTTTTCCGTTCTGATTAACTCTAGAATACCTATCCGTCTTTCAATTTCATTGCTTTCGTTTCTCTTAGTCTCAAATTTGCCGAAAATAACCAACAAAATCATACAATCATCCATTATGTTAGAGCTTCGGTTGACACAGCGATGGAAAGGTCAATTATGCTCCGTTTACTGACTTATTTTAGTCTTTCCAGCCTTTTGGTTTTCAGCTAGAGGTTATCTTGGGACTCCTATTTCTGCTGCCTTCCACGACGTGAGAGCAGGACTCCAGCGAAACGGCATCCAGGCTGATTTAGTCCAGAGAGAGATGATAGACTGTTATCTACCTCCTAATGGACCACAACCGAGAAAGTTTGTACTACTTGAATGGTATATGACACTAGATCCCAACTAACTTTTCCCAACTAAGTTTCCCAACTAACTTTTCAAATGTTTTTGGACAAAAAACTAACAACAAGTAATTTCGACGTTTCTTTCGAAAGTTCAATTTAATTGAATGCTTGTTTGTGTTTTAAAATCCCCAAAACAACATGTACGTTATTGTAAATGTCTTAGTCTGGCGGTTCAATGGCTAAAGACTTAGATGACCTTAGAAGTCACTCGGCGTATGCTCGAGCCCCAGCCAGAAGGAACTCTTAGTGATAAGTAGGATCGCAATACTAACCCTGCAATCGCACTGTAAAATTATGTTAGTACCAAGGTATTGTTTTGGATAGTGAATTATTGAAACTCAACGATAAAGTTGTAACGGACTGTTCATGACACACAACTTGTTCTATGTAGTATGAAAATATTTAGATCAAAATACTATTCTACCGTATAACTAATCTTACTAATTTCAAAGATCTTTCTTGGTCGGTGTCCATACTTACTGGTCGGTGTCCAACTGGACATACTGGCTCATAGTACCAGTGCATTACTTGCGGTATAAATCAGTTTCATTAACATTTTGTCTGTATAACATGATAATAAGATGGTAATAATATATACCCTGATCAGGAGGTAAGAAATAGGAAAATCACTGGTTCCAATAGCTAGTCTGTTCTGTCGAGTCTCGACCTAGATAGACGCTTTGTGTTAGTAGAAGTAGTTCTTCAGCTCTAAGCGTTGGGATTTCACTTAGATATCCGTTGAAATAACTGTTCAAGTTACGTACCGAAATTTGGCATAGATTTTTTTTACGATTTTGAATATAACACTATTTCTCATAGTTCAAAAAACCAAACCTCATATTCGTGGATTCAATACTTTTTGGTCTATCAACTATTACTTGAAAGGAATCGTTATCTTAAAAAACGTGGTATTTTGAAAACCGTGCAAAAATTTGGGCAAAAAATACCCATGAAAAACAGGCAACACGCTATAGGATTTTAGGAAAAATCCGCCCATGTGCCAGAGGTGAATAATCATTAGATTGATTTGAGCAAACTGATTGCTAGCATATATTCATAGCATAAAGTCATAAAGCTCAAAAGAAATATAGTACGTAGTTTTCCAAACGAAATCATTCTTTTATCATGATTTATTATAAGGGTGCAATATTTTAGCGCTTCTTGTAGCTAGTATGAGTAATTTAATAATTTTTTTTATAAATTTATAGTATCAATTGGAAAGAAATCGGCAATCGAAGCTTTTTAGTAGATTTCTCCACAAACGAAGCTTTATCTGTGAGTTCTAAAATACAAACAGGACAACTATCAATGATGTAACGCAAAATTTTCATTTCATTTACCCCCTCCCTCTTCTCAGGGTTATTGGTTATTTCCTTGGTAAATAAGTCACGAATAAGATGTCCAATATTTTTTTCTTCGGTAGAAATACATTTGGCATGTCTCAGGTTACTTTTTTCCACCAAATTTCACAAAATGTTGAAATTTATCATTGTCCCTCCTTCAATACAAGTGTTACATGATTTATAAATAGCCCCTACACCAAGCTTTCGGGTAGTACTAATTTAGCACAAACCCTGTGCTTTTCTACTGCGCAGAACAAGCGACGATATAATGCGTGCGACGGGAAAATTGAAAAACGCTGTTACGAAGTTTTCCAAATCAAGTTTTACTTGCTACCATTAGTTTCCTCGGATTCTTACGAATCCATTGGTATACTATACTTGGGTAGTTTGATGGGAAAAGCGAGAGAAAAAGCGGGTTGAAGAAATCATTCATTTCATTCGCGTGCACGCATACATTCATATGAGTATCGTATATGCGTATTATATTGATATCCTCAATTCTGCAGATAAGAAGAAAAAGAAGCCCGACGGGGGCCTTAAGAGATTTTGGAAGTTAGTGAGCCTTATTCTAGTTCTACAGTTTATACGTTCAAAATGCGATTTACGACAATATAAATTCGATTATTTTAATCGCTGTATCAGTCAGCAGACTCAAAGTGTATTGGTAATAACACAAATTACTGTTGCATGTTACCCCACATGAATCGTTTATATAGTTAAATCGTTATCTCGCGTATATTTGAGTTGGTTAGCAATCATAAATCTAACAGTAACGTTTACTGTTGTATACTCGATCTGTACGTAAGGGATACTAATGATATGCTCTTACCATTGAAGTTGAGCTAAATTGTAAACATTATTATTAGCGTTGTCTCCCAAGTAACATTTATAGTTTTATAGCATGCTACATATGCAATCTATGTTTTATCAGTGCCTATAAAACTACCGTAAAGTAAATTGTTACTAGGGCTGTCCATCGGAACAGAAACATGTTGCTCCGCTGTTGCAAGTTACCCCGTTTGACGGTAATGCTAATTAGGCTAATTAACTATGATATTTTTAGTTTATCAAATTCGTGGCTGGCGAGCCATTGTATATAGGTGCAAGGTGTACTAAGAATTTAATGGACATTTCCACAATTTTATTGAACATGACCAGCCATGGAATCAGAGCTTGGTGATATGAGAAAGGCACAATTGCACCACTAGGTGAATTTAAAAAGGTTTAATATGTAAGAGATCAATCTAACAAAATCGATTTTATTTTAAAGAGCTCAGAACAATTGAGTACTAGAATGATTGTGATATTTTTGCCATTCTCATGTAGATAAGCTACAATCATAGCAATCGCTCCAAACACTGAAGTTTTTAACAATGGCCTGGAGGGACGAGTCTAATACAGCATTCAACCTAGTTCGACGAGATCAGAAAATGTCCGTATGTGTATGTATGTGTACATGAGGCAAATAATGTCACCTTTGATTCTCATAGATGCCTGGACCTATTTACACAAATGAAAGGTACAACCTTCCGATCGGCTGTGTTGAATCGGACTTGCGGTCCCTGGGTTACAGGTTGAAGAAAACTGTAACACAGCATATTCTCATATAAAAGAGTCCACCATGAAGTCCAAACGATGTAATACACATTAAAATATGTGCGACATTACTTGAATTTGCGAGTCTACATCCCTAATGACCAATCGAAGTAGCTTTGATCACAATGACCACTTATGACGCTTCTTGATCAGTGTTGCGGAATTTTAAAATCAGTTTCCTATTTCTGCTTATATTTACCGAAACCAACATTCAGATTCACCGCCTCCCTCATTCATTGACTTTCCACTTGATTGAAATTTCATGCAAAATCGAACACTCGAGTGCAAGGAAAATATAAATTCAACAAACTGTGGTGTCTTTTTTTAACAACTTTATGCAAAAAAATTCAGCATCTCTGAAACTTCAGGATATGAAAGAATGGGCTTTCCACTTTCATTTGAAACCAAAATCAAAATAATCCGTCGGGGGGTCTAGAGCAACTTTTTTTTTGAAGTTTTTTTTTAGTGAAAACATAGATTTTACAATGGAACTAGTTCATATTTCTGCCCCTAGATGATGTTTTAGACATTCGAACAACACTAAAAGTGAGAATCTGATAGATTATTTAATTGTCTACAACTTTGTTACCAACTAAAAACCGATTTGAAATTATCCCGAAAAGTAGTTTAATATTTTAACGATTTCTAAGTCTAAGTTAGTTTCACAGAAGACCTAGTGGTTTGTTAATTCACAAGCACTCTTTTTATTTGCCAAATAGTTGTGTTTAGTTCAATAGTGAATTCAGCGGAATTTGAGAGCTTGGACAGTCATCTTTTAGCTGAAAATTATAATTCCCTGATACACGGCACCATTCATATTTTTGTGATGAGAAGTTTTAGATAAGTGTTGACCAAACTAGTATGATATTAATATTCTTTTCCATGATGGTAAGTGATTCCTCCCGCAGAAACAGCCTTTTCAATTATGTATGCCATCTTCTTCATTTTTTCGATTGTTTTCAGGGATGACTGATAACTATTCTTACATGAATCTCCTACACTGTTAGCATCTTCGTATAAAATTGACTTGTCCTGAACTTCAACCTTTATATTTGAACAAACTCAATGAAACTTTTAACGCACCATTGCAATATTTCGCGGATTTCATTGCAACGCTTGGTTCAAAACGCTGATTATCCGTTTTCAAAATTAACTCAATGTGACAAACAGTGAACAAAAAACTTTGAGTTTTTGGATCAAGATAATTTTTTTTGGGATATATTCTAGGACTTCTATGTATATGAGGTTATTGTTGTACTCAAATCATATTTTGTTTTCAAAAGTAATACATATCGCATAATCTAGGATCAATTTAGTAACGATATCTCGCATAATTGATAGGAAATGGCCGTAAAATCCAACTGCCACAATATGCTTTGCGGAGAAAATTTGAATAAATCATTTCACACTAGCCACTAATTTGGACAGTTACTGCTATGGTTTGCGTTGAACTAGAAACGGTGTGTCCCAACATATCGTCTTGAACGGAATTATAATAGCTGACTTAAGCGATCATAACCTAAATTATACGATATATGGTCCTTTCTAAAACACCCGTGTAACAAAACATAAATGTAAGCAAACACTTGTAACCAAGCAATACCTTCCGATGAATGGTAGTCCCTTCGAACCTATCGGGAAAGATTACAAACCAAAAACACAAATAGTTTTCTGACTCTGTCAAACATCCTAATTTTCAGAAGTTCAATTAGAATTGTCAACGTAATGAATCCCGTCTAATATTTTTATGCCACTAAACCCAATTACCCAATTTTTTTGGTAATATAATAAGTGCGAGAAAACATATTTCCAAACCACTAGGCCTCGTGTGAAACTATCTTAGATATAACTTTGTTAAAATCTTAAACAACTTTTCCGGATGATTTCAGATCAATTTTTAGTGGTCAACAAACTTGTAGACAATTAAATTTTCTATCAAATTCTCACTTTTAGTGTTGTTCGAATGTATAAAGCACCATCTAGGGACAGAAATATGAACTATCTCCAGTAGTAAAACTTATATTGTTACGAAAAAAAACTTCAAAAAAAAAGTTGCTCTGGACCCCCGACGGATTATTTTGATCTTAGTTTCAATTGAAAGGGGAAAGCCCATTCTTTCATATTCCGAAGTTTCAGAGATGCTGAATTTTTTGCATAAAATTGTTCTAATAAATACACCGTGAAAGCATTTATTTGTTATTATGTGGACAGTTTGAAGGCAGAAAATGCATCTTCTACATTTGCGAAGCCTAAGTGAATCTATATCTGGTGCACTTTTACTCAATATAATCCCTCTCATAGCTATCATAGAAACTAAATTCAGTTTGCTTCTGAAAGCGGACATATCCGAACCAGAATGCGCTGTATCGGGAAAACGAATGACGAAGGAAATCGCGGCGGACATGAATTGAATTTCGTTTCTGTTTCAAGTTCAGGCAGGGAGGTCAATGTTTTTAAGCTCTGTTCTTGATGCCCCCAGGGAACTTGCTTACTTGCAAATTAATGTTACACCTATTGACCGATTTTTACAAACTTTTTACAAACTTCGATCTGCAGATCTAGACCAGTGATGGCCAATCAAAGATTCTTTGAAGTTATTGTCCACTATCGACAATTTTGGAAGTCCCAGGTATCAGGCATATTCCAAAACTAAACCCATACCAGCTATTCGGCGATAGTTGAACCGATTTTCACATCACAAACCAAGCATGAAATAGAAGGTTTAAAATATGGCTGGTGCACCCCAGGTCATACCTTCACCTCCATCTCGAAATCTCGTAGGTCATATTGACGATTATAAAAGGTCATTGCAGTCCCTGGAAAAAGGCAATTTCTCAAAATTACCAAACTCATGTCAGTTTCTCGAATATGGTTGGGCCGATTTTCACAAAATTTGTCTCAAATGATATCCCTTCATAGACTGCCGCAAAATTTTGTACGGATCGGTTATACTGTTCCGGAAATATAGACTGAATCGTCCGGTTACATATGAAACTTCCATATCAGCCGGAACAATCATTTTGCCTTTCTTATATAGAAACGTTTTGCAATAACTCTGGAAATCGTCAACCTAATCCTGGTCTGGAGGGCCGCGTATCGTATACAAACCGACTTCGAGATCGGACTTTTTTTTCAATCACGAGAAATAGTTTCGTCTTCGACGATAAATTTCGTGTAATATACACACAAAAAATGATGAAATTTACACGACCTGTAAACCGCCTTGGTTGTAAACAAATATTGCTTGAATCGAAAATATGATTGAAAATCAAATTAAAATCAATGCACATAAATAAAGCATAAAAACATATGATTTTGCACTTTTATCCGTATAATATTCCAGGTAACATATTTTTCAATCATATTGAAATAAAATTAATTGGTCATTCAGTTAATCAAACTGTAATTTTCAATCAACGTGTAAAATTATATCAAAATCCGTTGAGAAAGTACATGTATTTGTAGAATGATTTAATTTTACATCTATTTTCATTCCACAAATTTTTTCTGCGAACACTAAATACGATAAATTACAAAAAAATTGTTGTTCAAGTCACCATGTTTTAGTTCGTGAAATGAACGAAACCAACTATTTATAATACACGAAAATGCTCGGATCCGTGGTTGAACCTATTTGTAGCAGATTTACGAATAAATTCGTTCAGCGAAGTATCTGTATGTAGGATATTATAGATAATTGATTTTATCCGTTAGAGTAAAAAATTAATGAGATTGACGGAATTGTAAACAATTATTATACTTTTAATATAACAAATTTTCGTATAGGTTCAACTATTTGTGTTGGTCAGCGTCTATAGTAATAGTGGCAGTTTTCAAAGTACAAATATAGACTCATATTTTTAACTAGGTTATGTGTTTGACTATACAATTATAATGTAACAAAAATGTTGTAGGATTTGTTGTTCGTAAATATTGCAGAAACCATTTTAATATAGAAACTTATGCAATAGAGTGACAAAAAATGACCCCTATCGGCCTACCCCGGAGTCGATTTATAGTCCCACCAGGAGTACTTGCTCCGAATTTGAAGCAAATCGGGCAAGTCTAGCTACCGGACCAACGACCTGAAGTTTGCATGGGATTTTTCGACAAACTACATGGAGAAAACCCACTAGCTCGTATTTTCGCCGCTAGGTGGCACTGTATGCATCCTATATCACCGTAAGTGAAAATAAGAAAGATGATTTGTCTACAACTTTGTTAAAGACTGCTAGAAAATCCGGCTTAGTTAAAAGAAGTTATTAATCTTTTAACGAATTTATGTCTGAGTCAGTTTTGCATAGGGACTAGCTGTGCATGGTTGTGTATCAATACTCCATTCCCATGAACTATCCATTTTTGTGAAATAATGGTTAGATTTAGCTCAATGGTATGTTCAGAAGAGTTTTGGTACATAATACGAATTATGTTTTGGTTAGAAAATGTATGTTGTGACTACATAGAGGGCGCAAACACTAACTTTTGAACGGAGAGAGATATAAATTAAGCGTCTTCTACAAAGTTGTAGAACAGGCATTTTGTAATAACTCCACTGAACATCTTGATATTCTATCTTCATTTTATAAAAAAAATGTCAGTGCAATTGGAACTGGTAATAGTGAATACTCGACTGACGAAAGTGAAGTACTGAACTTCTTTTGAACACACACTTTTCAGAGTGTATCGACCAATCAACAGCGACTGCCCCTGAGTTCTTTTCAGGTAGTTGTGATGCGTGGGCATTTTCTCGTAGATAAAATCAAATTGCGCGCTCGTATAAGACTGGGAACTACGGATAAAAACAAAATTTGCTCTTGAACTCCATCTGTCCAACTTGTCAGTCATGGGCGTAGCTTGCAAACTTGCGCTCAAACAAAAATATTTATGCCTGATATGAGTCCAAAAGAGTTAAAGAATTTGTTCTCCAAGCAAAATTGCAGCATTCAATCTTCACATGGCTACTGTTGAATATTATTCGTATAATTTTTATGAATTCGAATTCGGAACTACATATTATCTAATAGAGTCAAACCACGTCAAGTGGGCCTCGAAATTTCTACAAAATCACCGATTTTCATGAAAAATAATTTTTTTTGTGTTTTGATATAAATATATTTGCAAAATTGCTTTTTTTGTTTAAATTATGGGCTTTTATACTTTTGACAACAGTAAAATTGTTTTTTTTTTCAATTTCTTTTATTTCAAAAACTACTTCAGATACTTGAATGAAATTTTGCACGCTTATAGAATGATGTTTACACTATCGTATAAATATAAATTTACGGAAAATTTGCTTTTATAGCTGCATTTTACATACATTTTTAATAAACGATTTAAAATATTTTTATCTTCTCGGCTCTGAAAAAAAATTAAAAATATGTCAACTGACGCGGAAAACTTTCACCTTCAATAATTTGTAAAGATATTTTTGTCCTTTTGTTCCTATCCAGAGATATGAATTTTGTTAGCCTACGGTGTTCTAAAAAATAGAACTTGCTATGTGCTATACAATAGAAGTTGCCGCGTGTTAAACGATAGATACCGCAAGGTGCTCAACGCAAATTTGAACATGCCGGTTGGTCGAGCGCACGTGGGCTGTGGCTAGTGCGTTATCGTGGGCATCATCGAAATGCGCCGCAAAAATTTCATATCTCTGAATAGGAACATAAAAATCAGTGATTTTGTGGGAAAACCACTTGACGTGGTTTGACTCAATATGTAACAACTCTGCAGTACTCCAATCGCGTATCTGGATATTTTGCTCCTCATATATAGACAAACCAATCTACAGGAAATTAAACCCAAACATGTTATTGTTTCTAACCCTTTGGAGTAAAGAGCTATAGATCCTAATAACATGGGGAACGTGCAAATCGAGCCAATTTATTCAGCTTACTGATTTTAGTGAGATGGAAACTTCAAAAGCCTGTGTCTAAATAACGGAAACCGCCAAGAGATTTAACATCATTCAGACCCATATTCCGGGTGCATGTTCTCGGAAAGTTCTTGTCAAGTGTTATCCTCAACAGGATAACGAAATGCACGGAACGCGAATGCGGTCTGTCAAACAGATAATTTGGAATCTGGAAAATAAAATCTACAGAGAAGCGAGCTGGACAGAGCAGAAGAGACGCTCAAATAGAGGAGGAGCTGTTACTGCACCGTAGTAACGATAGACGTCAAGACCGCGTTTTTCAGCGTCAGCTAGGAAGATATAGCAGAATCTGTGCACAAAATGCGATTACCCGAACATCTGTGCAGTAGTCTGTTCAGAACCAAGTGCTGGTCTACGACACACATTCGGGACAGAAATGGACAAGAGTAACGACGGGAGTGAAATAAGGCTCTTTACTTGGCCTACAACTTTGGAACATGATGTATAATGGCGTTCTAACGCTAAAGCTGCCTATAGTAGTCGAAATAGTTGGATTCGTAAATTTCGTCGTTCTCACAATTACAAGAGAGACGATAGAAAACTGAATGGTTTTAGGTTACAGCAAGCTAACCACAAAATAAGGTGGTGCTGGCAGCAACTGCAAAGTGTTGCAGCTGGTTCAAAACACAGCTGGAGGCATATCAATCACATCGATGTGTGTACTGAAACAAGAGTGATGTTAGGTGATGGAGCAGTAATAGACGTTTTCTGGCCACATTGAGAACTTGAGCCCAACGTCTTAAAATGTTTTTTTATTTTGATTATAGAGGATTTAACCTTAGGGTCATTCGCCTCTTTCCGGGTTAGAGAAATCTCTTTTGGAAAAATTTCTAACACTATGTGCGGGATTGGGAACCGAACCCAGGTGAGCTGCCTACAATCCAATCGATTTACCAACTACGCTATGCCCGTCTCCTGTCTTAAAATGTGTTTGTATGTATGTGATGAAGATACGCCGGAGCACGTGGTCTTTGAGTACCCCTGATTCGGGGAAGTGTGAAGCGATATGTCGGCTCTAAGCGTAGAAAATCATAGTCGCACAGATACTAGTAGGGTGGAGCTGACAATTTGAATAAACTCATCCTACCGGTTCCGCGTGGAGTAGACTAAATCCGCGTCGATGTACCAGCGGTACGTGGTGGAAGCGTTAACGAACCGGAAGCTGCGTTACATACCGAATCGTCGGACTGACCTCCATGCTTCGGTGTCGGTAAAAATACCGCCAACGAGGAACTCTCAGTCGGACTAGGGTAAATTCATCGCAGGGACCTATCGGAGCAGATATCGATGGGAGCTAAATAACTCGGCAGCTCACCGCCAGTCACTGTCCAATTGGATTTTTTGAGTCAAATGGCTCAAGTGCACAGATGATCTAAATGACCTAAAGTTTGACACAAAAGTGAGTCACATACTGCACAGGCAAGGCGTTTGAAGATTTTTAAACCATACTATAAGAAAAGATATTATTTATTGTCACCCAGTACATACACAGTATACACACTGACATTTGCTGAAATCGATAAACTGAATCGAAAGGAACATGAAACTCGGCCATCCGGACCTCGGTAAAAAATCGATCTTCAGAGCAATTATATAACCTATCTATTAAGGAAACCAAAATTTAGCCCCAACCTGTACTTTTCAAGTGATCTAGTAAATGTTTCAACAGGTTTCAACAATTTAATATACTCTTAAACTTGTGCCTTTCTCTTTTATTCAAATTATGATGCGATAGCTGGTTATGTTCAATATAATTGTGGAAATTTTTATTACATTCTTATTACACTTGGCAAGTATATACAAACACACGAAGGCGATGAACTTGATCAACAACACGTTAACGTAGACACACTTGAAACAAAAAAAAACATTTATTTTGCTGAATCAGCATAAATTCAATGCTTTCTTCATTTTATTATCTAATTCGTTTATATAACACGGCTTAATGCGGTAACATCACGGAACCGTGGATCTTTTAAGAAGTTACCATATGTGAAAATAAAATAAAACAAAAACAAATATTAGTGAGTGTCCTTCGGATCTCTTCCACACAACTTTCAATTCCCCTTTGCATACTTCTTTCGCGGAGTGGAAAGATTTTTCTACTCATCTACTGCATCTTGGGGGTCAATTTCTCTTATTCACTTCAATGACATTACCGTTAATGTTATCTTGATGCCTATGATCAGATGTTCTTCCTTGCCTACAGCATTACCGGTCACCAGCGTAAATCCGTCGTAATTGGTGATAGCAGTTGATTTTGAGCTATTGGATGCTTCTTTTACAGTTGTTTGTATGGCCTGAACAGCTGCCCCAAAATTGGCAACCATTTGTAGTACAGGTGATGGTATTGAAGATTGTGTTTCGAATCGGTTTTCCGTAAATGATGTCAATCGGTTGTGATGCATTCTCCTCAGCAATAGGAATAGGTCCTTCGGCAAGCATCCTCCCCACAATAACACCGTTACCCGCGATGTAATTTATCCAGGTATCATGTGTAACGGAACCCCCCACCTCTACGAATTGTTTCCAGGTTTTAGTTACCGTTCATGAATGATACCGTTTTTCAGTTGATATTTTTCTGTGATAATTAATTAAAAAGAAATACAGTTTACCGTTTACGTTTCAGCCTACTTTTTTGTTTCTTTTCTGCCATCCTCAGAACGGTAACACAGTTGTTCGAATTGTAATTGATCACGGGGAGTACGCGGTGATGAGCCTCAACCCTCTGATGCCCAAATTATGTTTTACTTAAAAATACTATTGTAGATTGTTTTTGTAAGGAGAAAGCTGGAAAATATACTGCCAGCTCACGAAAGCTATAGATTTTTTTGCTAATAACTTTTATTTCCGGTGTTCACAACATAATTTCACAAATACAGAGGAGTACTGCAAGCTAGCTATTTTTTTATTTTCTTCTTTTTCAATGGCAGTTTATGGGAGGGAAAACCGGCAGTTTAGGCTATCAATATTATATCCATTAGGTTTCTGCTCCCCATGTCGTAGGAGGCGATTGCAAACAGCAGCCGTCAAGTGTATCTCCGTGCCGATGACTGAAAAGTCAGTTGCGAACGAAGTATCTTGAGGCCCTTGCTGGATTAAGCGATCTCTGAAGTCCTAAAGCAACCTTCCAGGGTTCGCTATGTGCTGGGCTTAATATCTTCAAATTGTTATAAATTATTTTTCGGAGATGAATTGTGTCGTGCTCTGGACGACAATGTTTGGAGTAGCACAAACAAAAGTGGGATCAAGCGTACCCACTTTCTCTTAACGTTATTAATTGCAATCGAATTTAATTTGGATTGGAGCTCTGGCTCCTTAGGTAAGAGTTGAAGAGTCTGATCACACATGAATTTCCCTGCATCATTTTGCCTTTCTCCTATAGAAAAGTTGTGCAATCACTCTGAAAATCGGCAACATAATCCAGGCCTGGAGCGCTGTGAGTCATATACCATTTGATTCGGTTCGTCGTGATCGAAAAATTTATGAGTGTATGTATAATAGACTGGCAACAATTTTGATTTTTTTGGGAACACTGCTAATTGAAATGGCAATTGGATGCAAAAATTATGTGCAAAATATGAGCTTTCTCCGATAACTCTAGTTCACCCACAAGAGGTTTCCAGTTTCTATAGTAATATATATGGAAACTCGGAAATAAAAATTTAAAATCAAATAAAAAATTCCACAGTGGCTCTGCATATCCCAAAACTTCGGTCGTATAGCTTATTTTAAAACGAACAGCTCTGTTGAAGGTTGCATATTGATCAGAGGTTCCCCGACAAAGTTATTTAACTTTGAAGACCAACCGATTTTTTTGAAATATTTATTAAGGAATTCTAAGCATGTGCGAGAAAGAGAGGCAACACATAACAAAAAATACTGCCCCCAGGACAGCCACCAGACGCGAGCGGTAAAGCTTCTCTTTCCTAATTTTATACTTTTCAATATTTTTAATCACAAACGACGACAATGAATGCGGTTCATTTAAGCCACGACCGGCATCAACGCTTTCGTGTGTGGGCCTCTCCCTTTGACTATGCAGAGAAAAGTGTACAAAGCGAGAGGGCAAACTATAGCAGCAAAACAAAAATGTATTTTACTGCTGTACGGAAAAGTGTACTCGGTTTGGCTGCCGCTCTGGCAAGAGCAGTAGTGATGCGTCGCTGTAGCGGGCTGTACGGCTTGTGCAAATGTAAATGTACCTGAAAAAAAGTAAATTACCGGTACCGTTCGCATCTCTGGTTACAGCACCCATCCTCTACACACTACCAGTTTTTGACCATCCACACAACGTGACAATTTCTGTATGGTAGTAGGAAAGCTAACTATGGGTCTAGAATTAGTGCTCTTTCCTTACGAGGACAATCTGGGCGGCAAAATTCATTCTGTCTACGTTACTGAGTCCTTCGCCCCCCATTGTGCCATTTAGTGCCACTTCCTCGTTGAGCTTCCGACTTGTTCGCGAACTACTCGGTGTAGTCCCCGACGATGGATCTATCCTACTCCGACGAAGAGTTCCCCCGGCGAGAGAAGTTCGAAAGCGAGCATCAGCCAGGTGCCGAAGTCAGTTCGGCAATTCCGGTGGAGTAGGGCTGTTTGCTGGAGCCCCGGCGCGGCTGTGGTGTCTCGTTGCAGTCTACTCAGTCTAGGTCCCGGCGGTAAATCTGACTGTACGCTGACGGAGATTTCCTTTGCTAAAGAAGTTCTCCCGATACCGATTCTTGTTTGATTTCAGTATAACAAGTTCTTGAGCCCTTTAGCTCCGTGTCCGGTGCCATTTAGCACCGCAACTTCTTTATGCCTTTTAGTATTTTTCTTGTGCCATTAAGCAGTACTTTCTTGATGAGCCATTCAGATTCCCGACTTGTTCTTGAACTACTCGGTCTAGTCCCCGACGATGGACCTGACCTACTCCGACAGAGAGTTCCCCGGCAAGAGAAGAGCCAATCAGCTAGGTGTCGAGGTCAGTTCGGCGATTCTGGTGAAGCAGGGCGTCCGGTTCAAAGGTGATCGGATTATCCGCGACTAGTGGTGTCCCGTCGCAGTCTACTTAATCTAGTCGCCAGCGGTGAATCTAGCTTACGCTGACGGAGAGTTCCCTGGCCAAAGAAGTTCTCCCAATACCGATTCTTCTTTGGTTTTCGCTATATTTCTATCGGAATAACCGGTGGGGTGGCGTGGTCGGTCTTGCGCTTACGGATTGAGCGTGGCGTTCGTTTCGCTGGCGTTTCGACGACCCATACTCGGTGCTCTGTTGCAGTCTACTCGACTAGTCCTCGGCGGTGAGTCTAGCTTATTCCTGCGGAGAGTTCCCTGACGGTGATCGCTCTCCCGAAACCGTTGATCGATGTTCATCACGCCGTTTCCGCTCTAAGACGCTCATAATCTACATCATAACTGTGTTGACTGCGTTTCACGTCTTTACATCGCTGTCATTCTGTAAGCTACATTATCCGGGTTGATGCCCGGTCCTCCCGTTTTAAGAAGCTCCCTGCACGTCGCTTCAACCCTCGAACATTCGACGACCACATGCTACCGTGTCTCCTCGACGTTCTCATACTCCGGGCACAATGGTGACGTTGCGTACCCGAACCGATGAAGATACTTCCTGAAGCAACCGTGGCCCGACAGGAGCCGTTTCAGGTGGAAGGTCCGTGGTTTCTATTGACCCAGGTCGACAGGTTTGGGAGGAGCCGGTTGGTCCACTTTCCTTTCTCCGTATTATCCCATTCCTGCTGCCAGGTCACCATCGAATTAATTATTCACTACGCAATCGCAACTCCTTCGACCACCAGCCGGAACGTCGTATTCAGCTTTTCGCGTTCCCGCTTGGTTTTCAGCGTCGCACCCCAGATAGGAATTCCATATCGCAGTATAGATGACGAAACGCTAGATAATAAACCGACTTTTCGCAGATGTAATCAACGTGGTGTTGAAGCTCAACCGGTCACTTACTCCCAATTGCATCAGTACACGCTTCGATGCAATCACATGCCCTTTGATGGTGATCTGTATCCACTGAACCGCTTGGCAGTTGCTGACCAACAACACATCCGTCTTGTAGTGATTTGCAGCTTGACCTCGTTCATCCAGCTCTCGATCGCGTCTATTGTCTCCGTCACCAAAACCTCTACTTCTACAAGTGTCTCACTCATCGCCGTTAGTGATACGTCGTCTGCCAAAAGCACGATTTTCACTTTCCCGGGCATCGTACATCCCGTTCCAAACAGTTGAACCTATAATGGAGCCCTGAGGAACGCTCCCTCCGACTCTCATGGACTTCGTTCGTCTCGTACAGCAGTACTCTACTCTGGAAGTAGCTCTTCAGGATCTGGCTCATTCTTCTGTGCAGCACACACCAGCTTCTGTGCCTCCCACATTTCGGGGAAATTGTCATCGTCTAAACACTTCTGCAGTCGCATCCTGAACATGTCCGGATATACCAGGATCGCGCTTTCAGCGCCACGTTTGGTATTACATCCGGACCGAGGGCTTACTTTTATTTTAGTTGTATCGACGCTCCTTTGAGCTCGTCGTTAGTCGCTTGCCACTCGGCTGTGTTAGCTTCTTCTTCTTCACCGTACGGTGTCGGTAACCAGGTAGTTGGATCGCGATTCGGGAAGAGACTCAACGATTATCTTTAGCTTTTTTGTGAGGGGGAACTATGCCACTCAACCCCCCCACTACTACGCCACTGGTGATGTATAAGATGATACAGGTATTTTTCACTGAATTTATTGTTTGTTTTGCCAATATTTCATATATTCTCACATACAAACTTGAAAACTCTTGTGAGCGACCTATAGTTTTCGGAAAAAGCTTATATTTGACAAATGGTATGTGAGGCCATTTACCGTTTGATTTAACAGTGTTCCGAAAAAATGTCGAAATTGTTCCCGGTCTAATGTATAATTTAGACTTACTTATTTTATCAGAGATGGCTGAACCTTTTTTTTCTCAAAATTAGTTTCAGACAAACATTATAGCGCTCACACAGGACATTGATGGTTTTGTCGATTGGAGTCCCTGGTTCAGTTCGCAGGGTGCACAATGCAGTCAAACGATAACTTCCCATATAAACTAGTACCGCCATGGTTTCAAGATGATGCAAAACCTATTAAAATTACATCCATTTGTAGTTCTAGACCGCTAACTTTCCCCGTATGCGTTACTAGTAAAGTATTAAAAATATCTTTTGTTTGTGGTTATATGTAAGATCTATACAAATACTGAATACTCTTTAACGTTATATGTTATATTTAAAAAATATAATTATTCTTGGAAATCGAAAAAAGATTAAATCTTTCCAATTCTACTTATAAAACGTTATGAATACTTCAAACATATTAGGAAAAATCTTGCTGTCGTCTTCAAACAGAATAGATTCTAAAATTACGTCAGCAAATAATTGTTAGATATATTCCTAAAGGGTGTCGTGTTACCTGTTAGGAGATAAAGATCAGAAGGCCGATCAGTCTGACGGCAAAGTAAATCACTGCAACAAAATTTAAATTATCTCGAAAATTACTACATTTATACATTTTGGAAGATTATTCTTATAGGCATTTTGGCTATGAAATTATGTTTTATTACACGGGGCATCCGACAACAAAAATAATAAAATATAATATTAGGTTTTAATTATTTGACAAATGTCATACTTTGCAGTGCACATTCTCTCATAACGAAAACGTGATTCCCGGTAACACATTTTCGAATAGTTTTACTACAGAGAATAGACAAACACCTCGAGCGACGAAGGGTTGTAAAAATAATCGGTCTATTCAAAATACCGATTGCTGAAATTTTACCGGCTGATCGTAGCGCCGGCTAGTGGTAAATTGCTACTTTCTGCTGTCATTTGGAAAGGATAGTTATTTCTCTTACACACGTTAGAAACATGATTTGCACGTCAGTTATTAGTGGTTACAAGTCACAATAGGAAATGATATGGCGAACTGAGGACAGCCGCAAAAAATATGGGTGCGACAAGCAGATACACGTAGAGTCAGTGGAAAACTTTATCAAGAACGTAGTACGGAAGGTTTGCAAGACGATCAACAAGATGAGGAAGAAATAAACCATGGGATCAGTTACCATGACCGTGGTGGAAGACTTTTGAACAATAGTATAGAAAATTCCGAGTCAAACTCTTCTATGGCCCGCAGCCTATCTGTGAAGTCTATCGAAAATGACTTTGCTTTACTTTATCGGTTTGCTTTACACCTCACTGCTTGTGAACGGATTGTTTACGGCTTCAGGAACCGCAGCTCTAATTTATTACAACTAATAGAACTTTTCAGAAGAATTAAATCTAAATCATATTACCTGCTCTCCAACAATAAGCAAAAAAATCGAAATGAGCACAAATATTTGTTCAGCTGGTTTTCCTTATACACGAGCTTCTAAACAGCAGAAATATCAGAAACGCGCACAATATGTATACACATTGCTATCAACCTAACCGGCATTGAAAGTGAAACAAACGATTTAGTAAATAAAGTGTACACTGTACTTTAACACTATTCTGCAATATAGTAACATGCAATTCCAAAATAGTTATCATTTTCTGTACTTGGCAAATTGCATCGGTTTGTTTGGATTGTTTGCATGCATTTTTTTCTTTCAATATTATGCCATCGAACCACCCGTGCATCTCGCACACCAATTCACTGCGAAACAAAGCGATGCGGTAGGTGAAAAGAATAATTGAAAGCCGGAAAAAATACCCAAAACTATGAGGCGGAAAATGAAAATTTCTACTATTTTCGCAATAATTGTTGTATATATTATTATATATTGGAATTACCCATGAAATTCCGCATCGAACAGTGTTTTTCAATTTTCGATGTATGCTGTCAGAGCTAAGTTATAGCCATTTTCTTGCTACAAAAGACATTCCCGGCTTCAGAAAGGAAAATTTCAAAATTCCAAGCATACTTAGTTGTAGAAAATTTAATTACGAAGAGATAAGTATTCTTGGATTTTCGAAAAACGCTTTTATTTTTGAGTTAATCTCCGAGAACGAAAAAATCATTTTATCTGACTTTCACGTTAAATGCTCTAACTAGCTTCACGAATGTAGAAAAATGCGCCGCGCACACCTCTGCACGAATGGTGACTTATCACCCTATTTCGTCGTGTTTTCTTCTACTAACAATTTGTTTTACGTTATTAAAACATCTAGAAGTTTGTAATTTGAAATTATATTGGATCACATAGGTTTCTACGACGTACCGATTTTGCTGTACTGGTTCACGAAACTTCTATAGTAAAATATATTGCGTAAGACGCCTAAATGAAATTACAAAATATCCTAAGTTCTTCAAATTATTCTGAGATTCAAACTTTGAGGTTTTAAAACTAAAATAAGTCTTGTCTACAAACTTCGCAATCTGCAAATCTTAAATAGAAAACATTGTTCGAATGTTGGTATTCCAACTTAAGTTTTCTAATATCTGCTCCGCATTCGGCGACTTTTGCTGAAAATTCCACATTATTCAATTAAAAAAAGATTCTGTTATATTTCAAGAAAAGGATTAGTTAACAAATTCTGTTTTGTTGGATTGGAAGAATTCTTTAACACACATCATTTGCGTGTTTTGTTTTATTGCTTAACTGGTGTATTTTTTATACATAAATATTGTTGATACGATCGATGCAAACAAAGAAGTTGGTTGATATTTCAATAATAATATATGACCATTATTAGAATCAATAAAACGTTCGATCGAATTAAGAAATATTAGGGTTCGACCATCATAGTATGCCCCGATAAAACAATTCCATATCAACTTTTGAATAGGGCTAATAAGATTTTGTAAACAAACTATTGTTTTGCTGATTTCTCTTATTTTGTTATAATTTCAACACAGAAAACATTTGAAATTGATTCTACCAAGGGTAAATATGTTGATTCAAGTGTATTTTTCATGAAATTCAACTCGGCAGCGGAGTAATGAGCGAAAGAAGTTTGTTTACAAAAATCTCATTAGCCCTTTTGAAGAATTAATATTGAATTATTGTTTAGTTGAATTGAAATATGCGCTGCTTGACCGCGAAACTGAGTCTGGTTGTAAACCCAAACGCTATCATTTCATACATTTTAACAGCAGTCGGGGTTAGAACGTGACTCAGTTTCGCTTCAAGCAAAAATGATATATTTGTCAACATATCGAGAACATTCTTCCTACCGATGTATAAAATACAACCGGGACCCGCTAATAATACAAATATCCTACGTTGCGGTGTTCATAAACAAATTTGAACATCCAGCTCGGAACAAAAACAACCTGAAAGTAAAATCGGAAGAAATCCTAGCTATCCCGACATAGAATCAATTCCGCACCGGTTGGAGAACAAATCTGTCCGCTATCTCATACGCGCCTCTGGTCAAGCCGTTCAAGCATGGGTAGAAGCAAAAGTTATTGACGATATTATTTTTCCTTTCTGAGTGGACGAACATGCTGTCCCACACCAGCAGAAGAATCATTTTACCTGCTTTGGTTTCCTCACACGTACTCTCTCTCTCTCTCTCTCTCTCTCTCTCTCTCTCTCTCTCTCTCTCTCTCTCTCTCTCTCTCTCTCTCTCTCTCTCTCTCTCTCTCTCTCTCTCTCTCTCTCTCTCTCTCTCTCTCTCTCTCTCTCTCTCTCTCTCTCTCTCTCTCTCTCTCTCTCTCTCTCTCTCTCTCTCTCTCTCTGTTCGAGCCGGTCGGTGGAGAAGCAGAAAAAAGTCGGAGAGTCTGTTCGAGGAATTGACCTTTCTACTCCCGTTAAAAAAGAAATGGCGCCGAATAATTTCGTGAGGAAAACAAAAAAAAATTGCACTGCAAACACCGGTTGAGGTTAGGTTTTCCGTGAGGCAAACAAACCAAACTCCTTTGGTTTGACTTTGCATCTGTGGTTGTAAATGAGCTGTCAGAAATCTTAATATCGTTGGCAACGATTCTTTTTTGCGTCGGACGCCCGACATGCTACCAACACCATCACATCAACAACCCGAGCGAATCCGAAGATGAAAAAGTCGGGTCGGATCGGATCGGATCGGTCTAGTGCGGATAGACCTGGGAGCAGCGTTGCCAATGTTCCAGATTTATCTGGAATCTTCCAGATTTTTCCCAACTGAACAGACATTCGTTCAAGCAAGACATTTTACCAGATTTAATAAATTTTGCCAGATTTTTTCCAGATATTCAGAATTCTACGTTACACTCTAGAGGGAATGCCATTATGCCAGATTTATCTGGCACAGCTTGAGTTTTTTCAAGCTTCCAGCAAAAAGACAAACCTCTCATTCTACCAAATTTACAAATTTTGGAAATCTGGGTCAAATTTTCCTAAACAAAAATCGAATAATATTCAAAATGTATGTCAAATTTCGATGAACTTGAGGTCGTTGTTGAGTGACAGATTTTGCCAGACATTTTTATTTGAACTGCCAGATTTTCTTTGAAAAATAGTGGCAACCCTGCCTGGGAAGACCATAAGGGGAAACTTAATGGAATTGCGCGCGGGGCTTTGCCGATTTTTTAAAAATAGCCGGTAAAAAATTTCGAAAAAAGGAAAACATACAAAACTCGAGCATCGTCTAAGCTACATTTTAGTATTTTTTAAGTTGCGAAATTTGGTGTTTTGTTAGAATGGTGTACCGGCAAAGCTTTGATTTTCAAATTTCTCTTATATTTCCTATGCAAGTACTACTTTTTATTTACACACATTTGTTGAGAATTTTATAAGGAACATTTCCACCGCTTACATCACATAGAATCGAAACACCGTTTCGGAGATATGTACATTTTGCCGTACATCAAATCATATTTAGAAAAATCATACTTGCGCCGCTGCGGATTAAAAATTTTACACTGTTGCCGTTATTTTACCCATGCTTGGTTGGTGTGCAAACGAAATGAAATCCCACGTGCTCCTGTTGATTTTTAAATTATTCGAAGTCAATCCCCGCTAATCAGTTGACATTGATCATGTTATACATATGTATTTTGAATAAATTGATTTTTTACAGAAAATACTACAAATTTATTCAAGTTTTATTTTATCCTCGCGAAAGTCGCATTAGTGGTACACTAAACGAGCAGCCGCCGTTGCTCAAAGATGATTTCGCTAGAGTTTCTCAACGTGGTGCGCTCGGGGCACTAGCATGACTGGCGCCAGAAGGTTATTATCATGAATTATGAAATGTATGATGTAAATTTTGTAGTAATATAAAAAGCCTCCTAACTAGAATGCATTTAAACAGTATTTTATTAGAAATGCTACTTCTGCTTTGCTACAAGTAATCTGTTAACTAAAATAAGTTTTGCAACTGAATTGATAAGGAATATGGACTTAATTTTATCATATGCAGCCTTCAGTTACCCGACGACGTGAATCATTGTTTATTTTATAACAGAAGATAGATGCTTTTCGATAACATGTCCCCAATATGTAGATCGAAGTTTCTAGAAACATTTTGTGCATAGATATTCTTATAACATGTTCTAGACCAACACAGCACAAGTTAGCTGGTGCTTCAGGCATGTCTGACAGGTTCACAGTTTTTTGAAACTCATTCTAATTTAGAGAACATTTCAAATCGTTTCATAGGGACCATTCATAAATTACGTAACGCGAAAATCGCCCAAAATTGACTCCCCCCTCCCCCACGTAACAAATTGTCACAAATTTCTCTATCCCCCCTCCTCTATTACGTAACAAATTCTTCGAAAAAATGTTTTTGTTCAGAAAAAATATGTTACTTAACGATCTAACTTACACCCTCTCCCCCATATGTCACAACATGTCACAACTTCTCATACCCCCTCCTTCCCTAGACGCGTTAATATGTGTGAATATGAATGAAAAGTATGGAACGAATAAAAATGCAATAAATATTTTGAAAATAAATGTAATGAACTTATGTACACAATATAAATACGATTGAAGGTAATGGTGATATATGAAGAATACTAACAAAATACTACAAAATACTAACAATACACTTCAATTGCACACCAAATTTAGGAAGACAACGAAACTTATCTCCCAATTGTTTAGTTTTAGATATGTATTACCTTCGGGGAACTTTCTTCGTATTTCTTGGCTATTGTATCGATGTTTGTGAATTGAAGGTTTAGGAGTTCAAACATTACATTTTTATGGTATTCGAAGTAAACCTTCGAAATGATCTACGAAATTCTAAATCAATATCATTTAAACAAACATGTTCTAACTAAATATTATTTTACTCTTAGAATCCTTTCAAATCAAACACAGAAGACTGTCATCTATTAATCGATTTTTTTTTCTATTTTTCAAAATGAAATGCTAAATCCAAACATTTATCGATCAGGTAAGAATGAATTCGTATTCGTATGATTTCTTATACGTTGTTACGCACAATGTCAAAGAAATTATCCTCAGTTTGCCTCGAACCCATCAACAGACAATTGTTGATTTTTTGTGAAACTTCGTTTTTTATTTCATTTATAAAACAAGTTTAAGACCACCATTTATCAAACTGGAATTAATTTCTGAGACCTCCTGTACCTTGCATAGTTTTCAGAAAGGGTTTCGTTTATTGAAGGGTAAAACTATGATTAATTTCATTGCAAATTATTTGTTTGGTCACAACTTGAGAATGTTGATATTGACGTTTTCGAATGGTCATAAATTTAATTGGATTTTATCGTAATTAATAGGAAAATTAATTTAGTTAAATTACTAGCATCAGCTATTTAATTTTGGAATAAAGCAAAGCACTGGTACTACATTTCATTGCGGAACTTGACATTCTATGTCAACGATTCTCTTAGTATACAGTGTACAAAACGATTGCAGGGCTAGTCCTACGATCCTACTGACCACTACAAATATTGTTATGTGGAATCAACGTCGGCTTTGTTTTGTAAAGCAAGATTATAAATTAAAACAAACTGGTGCATAATAATAATTTTAAAAAAATGCTGCGATTGTGCCTTTCTCAACCATGTGTACTAGGATTTTAGGTTGGTTATGTTCATTATAAACTTTCAAATGCATATACATATTATATTTTTATTATAAATGCATCACAACTTTATACAAAAATACGAATCAATATTCGGGATCAAAAATTTTGTAAACGAAGAGAGGACAAAAAAACTCTTAGGTTGGTCGTCATGATCTGCTGGTGGAAAAAGATGAGTACTAATTGCACCACGTGTAGGAAGAATACTTTATGCCCAAATAATTTAACGGCCAAAAAATTTTTACAAATATTTTCGGAACACGGTAATAATCAATTACAAAGCCTGTTTTAATCCACCTAGTTGTGCAATTGTGCTTTTGTTATTTCTCCATACCATGACTCCATGGTTGGGATCATTATAATTGTGGGAATGTCTATTACATTCTTAGTATAGACTGAAGTTTTTTTTATGCGGGGGATACGTACCGCATAAAAAAAACCGCATAACTTTGAAAATCCGCATAAAAACACATTAGTTTGAAAATCTACATAAAAAATCCACATATCAAATCAGTAATACTCAGTAAAAAGTGATTAGGTTAGTGATGTTCAGAGTGATTGCTTAAACTATCTATAAGAGGAAGGTAAAAATGTGCCAAAATCCAAAAAAGTCTATTTTTGCCAGTAATGCTTTTCGAGATTACATTAAATCTCCACGTTTCAAGCATTTTCAAGACATTTAGCATCCAAAACACAAATTCAGTTTTGAAATTTTCCTTTACTGCTTATATGGATCAAGAACCGTCGTAGGTGACCAATGTGGTCAAAGCGACTTCGATGGATCATTAATGACCTAAACACGCAAATCCAATTAATGTTGCACACACTTTAATGTATATTGCATCATTTTGACATATTGGTGGTACCAGTTTATATTGGAGTTTGCTAAGTGACCGCACTCTTCAACCCGTAATTCCGGGACCAGAACACCGATTCATATAAAATTCAATAGCGACCTATGACGTTATTACACCTTTCATTTGAGTATAACTTTGTTAAAATCGTACCAGCCATCTCTGAGAATAATGAGTGAGATTATTTGACACATACATATCTACATACATGCATACGCACACACATACACACATAGAGATTGTTTTCCGATATCGCCGAACTGAGTCGAATAATATAAAAGATTCGGCCTAGCGAGCCTCGGTTAAATGGTCGAAATTCCGACTGATTGCACAACCTTTATTATGAGATAGGTAAAAAGATTTCGTCACTTTCCTTTGACTTTGGCAGGTCTCCAAGTACACTCGAAGCTCGGCACCTTAGCCGGTGGAAGTAGGTTCAGTTGAGCTTTCCTGACTGGGGCCAATCCGGCTCTGAACGCGATACCCTATGAAGGACCGCATCAACCCTTACATGCGACCTCACTGTTCGCAAAATTAACCATGAAATCATATGAGGCGACTATTTATTACGGGCGTATATAGCGGCTTGACGTTGGGACCAAAAGAGCATGGAAGAAGACAAAACAACAAAAAAGATGGGTGGGTAATGTGAGAGACATAACCGGAGTTAAGTAGAATACACTTTAGGATGTTAATGCGAATGCTACAATTTTGACTATCTTCTGATAGGTTATATTAATTAGTTATATTATTAGCTACATCGTTAATTCAAATGGTTTCTAATGGTATCGGTACACGTACATCGAAACCTAAAATATTCCAACATATTTATCCTCATATGGTAAATTAGTAAAAATTGCAGCATTCGTATTAACAACTTAAAATGTATGCTACTTCATATCGGTAATGTCGTTGACATTACCTATCTTTCTAATCTAAAACAGAACAATTATTTTGAAAACCTAAGATTTGCACAACCTAAGACAATTTAAAGCTACACTTTTGTGAAATCTCGACAAAAAACAAAATTACGTGTTAGTCCAACAAGCTTTCTGTCCCGTTGTTGTTGTGAATTATTCAAATTTTGAATATTTTTCAAAGCGTTGCGATTACAGGGGGAAATGTTGGTTGAATGATATTTATTAAATTCTCCCAATTAAAGTTCTATAGTTATGCTATGATCATATTTCCTTAGGAGGCGCGTTTTACCCCATGTTTTCATAAATAACTAGCTAATACCCATCGCGCGTTGCTGCGACTTTCAACGAAGTAGTAATAAAACACAATTTGCTCCGAAGCGCCAACTGGCAGGCAGATAATTCCCAACCAATAGCACATAAACACGCCCCATAACAAATGTCTACCACGTATAAATTTTTACGGCAATAGGTCAAGTCGTTTGGGAGTTCATAAATCACATACATACAAACATTGACTTTTATATATATGGATGGATAATATGCTTGAACCTTAACCACGCAGGTATCTTAGAGTGGAGTTTTCATATTGCGTCAAATAAAAGAAGCCGGGCTTAATATGGATACTACTAATCTGTTTTACGGACCGTTTATTTGTTTATTTGTTTATTTGTTGTACCGTCACCAACAGACCCCTTGACCCCAATGGTGGTTAACCGTTATTTAACTGTGTTTATAGCATGATGATACGTAAAACTTTTTCTCAGTTTGCTCCGAGGACCGAGTATTTGAAGTTTTCCTGGTAGTGTAAAAATGCTCTATAAACTCGTAAATAAACTTTCCGAAAAAACTCGTATCAAATCATCAACAGAAAATCAAAATATCAGCATCCAATAAGCCAATACCATCTCCTTTACACAACGAAACAACCAGTACGCACTACGACTTGCCAGAAGAAACACACAGTTAAGTTCACCACGATGCACTCTGGAACGCGCGCCGTGGTGAATTTATCTGTACGCGTACCTGACGCCACATATAATTTAAAGAAAAGAGCGCGGTTCTCGCCCTAAACCACCCCATCGCCAACCCATTTATTCAGCTCTGCAAAAAAGAGCTTTTTCTATGGTGTGTCATCATTGTATCTTCCGTGTATGCATGAAATTGACTCGTCATTTCATGATTAGAATGAAATGCTATCAGCACCTGGGGCAGTCATGGTATCTATTACCTACCATCAAAGAATGTGAGCTGACATGAAACGCAGCAGATGCTACGCTTACAACTTCAGAACACAAACTAACGAATTTTCTTGTGTTCCCTTTTTATACGCGTCACAGTTCATTCGATGAAAAAGAGGCAGTCCCAGCAACGCTTGCTTTTTGAGCGAATTGTACCGACCAATCATGGATCAAATAATTACTACTTTTATAAAATCCATTATTTCCGCTATTTTTAGTAATTGTACATACTACCGAATTGTATACAAAATTGTTGTGCATATTTCCAATCAGATAGCGTAATAATCTAATTTTTCCATGCAGTACAATGGCAGATATTCACGTTTAAAAAATCGGGTAAATTTCTGGCAGAAAATTTTGAAACGGGACTCCTATATTGAATCGTTAGAAGTATTCTACTTCAATAAAAAAAAATCTAACTGAGCAAGTGTGGTGAACCCGTTCGCAAAAGTGAACTAGCGAGGTCGCAAAATGACCTAAGACAACAGCATATGTAACCGCAACAGCAACAGCAGCGAAGGCAGCCCATGCGAGGCCATAGCAATAGGTCGACAAGGAAAGCTAAGGTTTTAGGTGTGTTACCCAAAAAGACCAGCAGTCTGGGTTGCCTAAAGTGACGAAACTGAGACAAAAAATCATAAAGGCCTACAAATTCGTCAAAAGCAAGGGCGACGTGACGGACAGATCAGGGATCAAGTGATTAGTATCAAATCTGTCGTAGCAGTAGCCGAAAACTATGAGACGCGGAAGGTTGACCGGTATTCCCATTCTGTTAAAAGAGCAACGGAAAAATCAGGAGTGAGGGAGGAACCGAAGGATCCCTAGAAGGTTGGCAAAAGATAGTGAAACAGCTGACAAATGGAGAGTAGATGGCGAATCGTAGAAACCGTAGAAGAGAGGAGGAAAAACAGAAAGAAAAGGATAAAACGAAGAAAAAGAAGAAAGAAGACCTTCGGCTGCACCAGGAGAGATGTAGGGGAGACGCTCTAGTCGTCAAAGCAAACGACGGCGTGACGTACGCTGTGATACTCAAAAACGATGAGAGAGGATCCCAAGCTGAAGGAGCTGGGGGAGAATGTAGTAAGAACCAGGCGCACTCAGAAAGGCGAGATACTGTTCGAGCTAAAGAAGGATCCATTGATCAAGAGGTTGACCTATCGGGAACTTGTGGCAGAAGCGGTGCAAGGAGAAACAAATATGAGAGCTTTAGTTCAAGAAGCGATGGTGGAGTGGAGGAATCTGGACGAGATCACAATGGAAGACGAAGTGAGAAGCCCGCTACTAGAGCAACGTAACGAGAGAAATAGCAGATGTCTATCAGGTTGAGGAAGGCATATAAAGGCATATAGACAGCAGCGACACGCTTACCGCTTTCAGCCAACCAGCTTATATCGGCCGGTAAGTTCAAAGTCGGATAGTCGGTATACTCGTTACAATTGATCCTTAGAGCCACTAATCAAACGGAAAGGTGTTTCAGGTGCCTGGGTTTAGACCATCAAACGAGAAACTGTAGAGGCCTAGACACATCTGATCAGTGCAGAAAGTGTGGAGAGAAGGGACACATTGCTAGTGACTACATAAAGCAACCGAAGTGCTTGCTCTGCACGAATGAGGCTTTTTATGCCCAGAGTACAAAAAGGCGAAGGCAAGCCAATGATGATAAGGATAGCCCAGCTTAATCTCAATCATTGCGAAATAGCACAGCAACTGTTGTGGTAGTCAACAACAGAAACGAACGTGCGACGTTGCAATTATTTCAGAGCTCTATCGTGTTCCTCCCGATAACTGTAACTGGGTGGTGGATAGTGCAGAGATGGCGACAATTCAAGTATTGGGCGGTTTTCCTGTCCAAGAGATGGTGGATAACACACACGAAGGCTTCGTGATCGCCAGGATCATAGGTGTATTCGTCTGTAGCTGCTATGCTCCCCCAAGATGGACACCAGAACAGTTCAATCAGATGCTGGACGCACTAACCGACTCGTTAGTCGAACGAACGCCGGTTGTTATAAGAGGAGGCTGACCAACGCAAGAGGTTACAGCTTGATGGAAGCCCTGGCGAAGCTGGATGTAAGACTGTGCAACGAAGGCTCCGCTAGCATATTCCCTAAGATGGTCGAGAATCCACCGTCAAGATAACATTGTAAGTCCTTCGCTGATGGATAACATGGATTGGCAAGTTGGTGAGCAGTAGACACATAGTGACCACCAATCGATCCACCACACTAGTGGTCGGCGAAATTGTACGGTAACGCGGAGAGTGAGGTTTCGCGAGCGTAGGTGGAAAATAAAGGACTTCGACAAGGACCTTTTTGTGGAAGCTATTCGTGCTGACAGCGTCACTCCAATTCCGAGTGCCGATGAGCTGTCGGAAACAGTAGCTAGAGCATGTGATGTAACAATGCCGAGTAAAATGGAGCCGAGCAACTACCCGCGTCCGGCGTGTTGGTGGAACGATAGGCTCAGTATCCTCAGTGCTGCCGTTGATGTAGACAGTGAATATTATGGTGACAATCGAGACTCCAACGACGAGCTCTTTATAGTGACGAAAGGGCTGAATGCGAAAAAAAAGCTTCCGTTACGAACGGTATCCCAACGTGGCATTGAAGACTGGCGTTTCCGAACAAATTCAGGATAGTCCTACAAAAATACCTGGACGATGGCTACTTCCCGAATAGATGGAAGATCCAGAAGCTAGTGTTGCTGCCAAAACTAGGGATTCAGCATGGTATCAGCCTACATGCCGGCTGGATACTCTTGGTAAACTTCTGGAAAGGGTCATCCTCAACAGGCTGACGACCTACGCTGAAAGTGAGAACAGACTATAGCAGAGGCAGTTCGGATTCTGGAAAGGGATATCGACGGTGGACGCCATCGACACAGTCATCGCGAGCGCGGAGAAAGCACCGTAGCAAAAGAGCAAAGGGGTAAACGCTATTATTTCGTGTTAACGATCGTCGTGAAGAACGCGTTCAGAAGTGTCAGCTGGGTGGCTATCGCCGTAGCGGTGCACAGAATGCGGGTTACGGACTATCTGTGCAAGGTTATGCAAAGTTACTTTCAGAACCGAGTATTGGTCTAAGAAAAACGAACGTGGGACAGAGGTCGATTAGGACCACAACGGTACTCCTCAGGGCAGTTGGCCCCACGCTCTGGAATATAATGTACAACGGAATATTAACACTGGAACTGCCCAGGTGAATTGAGATCGTCGGCTTTGCAGATGACGTTGTCCTCACAATAATCGGCGAGACCCTAGAGGAGGTGCAGATGTTGACGATAGAGACAGTAGGCATCGTGAAACCACGATGGCAAGTTGCAAGTGGCCCACCACAAGACGTAGATAGTACAGCTAAGATGCCGGAAAAAACAAGGTGTCGTGATCAGCGACGGCGGACACTCAATACCATCGATGCGTGCGCTAAATCACCTACGTGTGGTAATTGACGATCGGTTCAATTAAAACATGTGTATGCGAGAAGGCTGCGCGGACAACTAACGTATTGGCAGGAATCATGCCGAACGTCGGAGCAAGACGGCTCTAGGCTGCTGCACTGAACTCAAAGCGGAACCGGACTACGTTGACAAGCACGTTTTGCCTAATGAGTGCTCGTGTCGGTAGCGCGTACGTAACGAAGTGGTGTGCGTCATTGCTGGGATGATTCCCATCTGTATCACTCTGGCTGAGGATGTGGAATGCCGCCAGCGAAGGAATACACGACATGCAAGAACACTGGTGGAAGCGTACTCGTTGGCTAAGTGGCAGTGGCAAAGTGCGACGACACGGAGAAACGAAGGAGAACATACCGACTCATCCCAAATGTGTCAGTGTGGGTGCACAGAAAGCATGGCGAGGTGAACTTCCATTTAACGCAGTTTTGTGTAAGGGCACGAGTGCTTCCAGAAGTACCTGCTTCGTAACCCCTTTTCCCGAATTGTTTGCACATGCAAGAGACGCCAGAACACGTGGTCTTTGAATGTCCTAGGGTCAAAGACTTTCGAAGGGGTATATCTGACATGAGAATCGTCATTATCATTGAAGAGATGTGCCACAACGAGCATATCTAGGATGCGGTTAACAGAATAGTGTCGAGTATAATCTCCGTGAAAGTGGCGAAGGGACCAACAAAGCAGCGCCCCTGACTAAGCCACCGTGAAACAACAAATTGGGTTCGGGAAAAATTCCGCCGCCGGGGAACTTTCCGCCGGAGTAGACTAGATCCACCGCCAGCTAGATCGAGTAGACCGCGTCGAACAGCAAGCAAAGGGTCTTTGGACGCCAGTGAACCAGAAGCTACGCTCCATCTAGAATCGCTGGACAGACCACGGCACCTACTGACTAGCCCATTGAGTACGCAAGGTCCACCGCCGGGACTAGACCCAGTAGATCAGGAAGAAGCGCGGAGCTAAATGGTTCACCGAAACAAACATCGGTATCGGGAGAAATCTACCGCCGCACAGTGGGACGGAATCAAAAGAGCCGAACATTGATATTTGCGATGAAACTATTGGTTATGGCACTTTGATGTCTTCGGAAAGGTTTCTTTATTTTTCAAGCAGTTTAATATAATGTTGGAAAATTTTGACTTAAGGGGGTATATACGCAGATAAAAAAATAACTTTGCAAGTTGTTGCCAAAATTAATAGTCATCCATGGAAAGTTTGTAGACAAAATGATTTTAGAAACTTTGTTGAAGTAGTAAAATGGCTAACTGTTAAGCGAAAAAAGTTATTGGGTGAAATTGAAGTACATGTCGGAATAACCCCTTAAAAAGTGTTTTATTGTAACTTTTTTATTTGATTTTTTACAGTTTTTCGGTGTTCTAGAAAGTTGTAGATGCTTTCAAAATACACCTTTTTGCGGAATAGACCAACTCACTATCTCTTCGTATTTTGGATGTATGCCTGTTTTTTTGGTTTTTTTGGGCTAACTTCAAGGGGCTATGGTATGTAGAGTAGCAGGTAGTAGCAGCTAAATTTATTTTTTTTGTTGCGTTGCGTTGCGTTGCGAAGCACGGTGCTATTCGTAGATTGCATACTAACGATTATCATGTTGCCTATAGGTAGCTCAACTCATCTTGCTTGTGAGATAGATGATCGGGAATGAACTTTATCACTTATGAGTTCAGTAAACCAATAGCATGAGAATCGTTATGCACACACTCACACACATATGAGACATACATTAGTACTTCAAACACTACTAATACTTGAATAGCCAATCACCACACATAGCACATCCTTTCTCAATTATCTATTTGTTACTGGTTGATTGTTGGTTATGAGCTGGTGAATAGAGGAAAGGTATAGAACAGACAAAAGGCTCATATCAGCCCTCCCGGCCTCCTCGACACACCACTATCGAGGCGTATTGTAATCAACATCTTGAAGCGGGCTTCTTATATAAATCAAATCATCAGTAGTCATAATGTTTGGTGGATTATTAACATGAGAACTAATTAACCTCTAGTAGTAGAACTTGGTGCAAATAAAAACTAAAAAGAGCGAAGGTCCTTATATTTAGATAACTCTATTGAATATATTGTGGCTTGATGATGTTTACAATACCGTCAATCCCATCAACCTACGAGAGGGGAAATTTTGGTTTTTTGTAGTTTTTGTACCCAAAAACCGAATAATATACTCAAAAAGTATAACAAATCAGTATTTTATAAGTTTAGAGTAAAAATCATTCCAAATTAAAATGATTCGGTAGACTATTCTGGTTTAATAAGGGATCTACGAAAAAAGTTTCGAGTGATCAAAGTCACCCCGGTTTACGGTAAATAATTTGTCCTTATCATTCATATTTGTGCAAAAAAAATCAAACATTTTTATCAATTTATTATTTCACTTCTAATTTTAGAATTTGATGCATACTGTTGATAATTTTGATTTTGCTGAAAATATTATCAAAACGCAAACAAATGGATGAAACCAATTTGTGCCCAAGGGCACAACACTTAACTTAGATAATGTTGGAAAAAGTGTCTGGAATTCATCTCATTAGTCACCAGCACAAACTTGAGACCAGTTAAACGATAAATCCTAAAGCTGGTGCCGGTTTGGGGCTAGTTTGAACTCACTATCTAACTGGTCCCAACCTGACGCTAGTTACTGATGAAATGAATCAATTTTATTAGAATAATTACTTCAAAAAATTCTGTTGCGTCGCAGTGGTACGACCTGCTTCGGTTTCTCTCATTTATCAAGTTTACCCTTTTTCTCTCATTTGTTTAATATCAGTTCAGAGTGTCCTTCGTATATGTGCCTCACTATTTTTGCGGAGTATTTTTAAATCCAGTTATATTCAATATCCATCGTAGATCCAAATTCATTGCTTGTAAAAACTTGGCAAAAATTTGAACAAATTTAGTAGCTGTCTTAAACAGTAATTTTAGAAAAACTTTTTTCAATTATTATGAATTCGAAACACAAAAAAAGCAAAACTTAATTTATATTAGGTCTTGTGCCCTTAACGCGCAAAACGGTTTAGTCAAATTTTATTGCATAATACCAGGCGTTTGGTTTCTTGAACCAAAAGACAAGAGTTCGTCTTCGCTTTCTCGTCAGCAAACCAGAGCTATATTTGTTTCCCGGGACATCACTCGGGACATGTAGCTTTAGGCGTTTACATATGTCGTGTGAATTGTTTGGAATTTTTTGTGTCTAACTAGTGCTAATTTGCAGCTAAATTTATTTTTTTTGTTGTGCAGAAAGAAATACCCTATTCATACATATATAAATCATAGGGGGATCTAATGGAATCTTTGGAATAATGTTGGGTAAAATTAGACATCTCTGAGGGAGTTAGAGAGTAGAAGATGTCCAAATTTGCCCAAAAATACTTGATTTGGCGGGCAATTTTATCGTGCGGAAAGCGAAGCAAACCCTTCGTGACGATCGTAACGGTTAATGAAAGAATTCCGCTAAAAGCGTGTACTTCCCCACCTCTGAGGTTTCATGATGACCCTCCGCTTTTCTAGCTGGACTCAGCCTCGTATCATTACTCAAAAATGTTCTTGAGTGGTACAAGGAGATCAAGTCCGTTCCATCTCAACGCATCGGAATTGCAACCAATTGACAAATATTAAGGCATCCAGAAGCAGATGCTATGAAAGCATCCTAAGTCAGTGCAATCGAGTGCATAAAAGAGGAAAACATGGATTTTCACACAAAGACAAGTTGGCTCAAAGATTGTACAAGAATGAATGAGCAGTTTTAAGAAGAAGGATTTGGATACGGCTGTGAAATTGAATAAAACGAACACGGAAAGGTTTCAATAAATTGTTTTGCTTTCCTGAAAGTTTGAAAACGATCGTTTAAACGGGTGAATTTTAAGGAACATTTCCTTGTGATGCACTCCCTTTAGTCGGCTTTGCAGATAGCGTTGTCCTGAAGATAACTGGCGAGACTCTGGATGACGTTGGCGACAGAGACCTATCATTGAAATCTAGATGGCTGATGACTGGTTGCAGCTAGCTTACCACAAAACGTAGGAAGAGCTGGTCAGCGTTCATAAAAAAATCAAGCACGTCATGATCAGCGTCATTTCCATCGAAGCGTGTGCAAAAGCACCTGGGTGTGACGGTCGAGTATCGGTTAAATTATAACAGTAATTTCGAAACGTGTGTTAGAAAACAGCGAGAACAACCAACACATTGGCTACGATCATACAGAACGAGGCCCAAGATGCAGTAAGAGACGACTCTTGGTGGGTATCTCCTCCTCTATTCGTGTAGCAGGCGCGTATAGAACGGTATTGTCGGTACCAGTGGAGGAATATACCACATTCAAGGAGACTTAGAATGGACTCGTTGGCAAAATGGCTACAAGAGCAGAACAACACGGAAATAGCTGCATCGGTTTGGATATGATTCATCACCACTTTGTCCGGAGTGTGTGAATAGGCAGAAGGCACCGGAATACGTGAATTTCGACAGTCCAAAGATTCAAAGAACTTGTCCGGCGTGATAGTCGATATTATTATCGAAGAGGTGTCTCACGACGAACATGCTTGGAACGCTATTATCAGAGTAGGCTGCACTGCAAGTGGCGAAGGGGTCATCAAAGTAGCACTGCCGGCTAGAAAACCGCCATGAAACAACAATTCGGGTTCGGGAGAAATTCCGTCTTCGGAAAACTGTCCATCGGGGTTGGTTGGACCGGTTGTGGGTCGTCGAGGCGCCGATGTATCGGATGCAACGCTGCACCTGGAATCGCCGGACCGACACTCTACAGGGTAGCTTTTGAGCAGGCTAGATCCACCACTGGATCGAGTAGATCACGACGAAGCTGGAAGCTAACAGTCTCACATCGGTACCCAGGAAAATTCCGTCGCCGGAGAATTGGCAGTCGGAGTAGAGTAGTTTCACCGCTAGGAAATATTCGAAACTGGAGTATTGCTCATGGAATCAGCAGCTAAACGGCTCACGACAACAGGAGCTAAATGACTCACGGAAACCGGAGCTAAACCGAAACCGGTTTGCGATATTTACCGCAGGAGAATATCCGAGTGGAGTTCGGAGCGAAATGGCTCAAGTACACAGAGGTTCTAACAGGTGTAATGTACGGCGAGAATGACGAAACGCAGGACGCAGCTACATGGTTTAAAGGTCGAGGAATTACATGGATTAAACAAGACTCGGAGTTAACAGCGGAAATATAATGTAGCTCCGTTGGGTATAAGGCAGACGAAGAATCGCTTGCTTTTACTAAAATATAAGATTTGTTCACTGTAAAAAATATATACAATTTAGACGCACTCTCAAAAAAACTGTACAATAGAATTTCGGTTGTTTTGTATTCATGCACATAAACATCAGACAATATTCTTGAAAAGTGTAACAAATCAGTATTTTATGAGCTTAGATAAAAATTTATTCGGCAGACCATTCGAAATAAATAAGCTGGCTCTGGTTCCACATACATATAAATCAGCTGTATAAATATTTACATGGTGTCTTTGGAAAAGCTATGACCATTGAACTGTGATATGACCTGACAGAAAAAAACTTTTTGATTGTTGAGTAATAAAAGGATTTCTCTAAACAGGAATACTAAGGAAATGTAAGGTGCCAAATTGTTTAGATGCGTAATCCAGTTTCATTAAACTTTGCTGAAGATGTTATCTAAAGCCAGAAAATTCTTTTTATGGCTTGGCAACCTTGTATGGCGTTCAGAAAATCAAGGAATTCGCTAGGTTGAAATTATTTAAAAAAAAAACTAATAACTGATAAACTGGCTGACACCACACTTTGTTCACAAAAAGACGGAGCAAATAACTAGGTAGTCCAAGAAATATCATATCAACGCTTTTTCTTGAAAAGGGCGATACTAGCAGTGATACCATTCAAAGAAAATCAACAGTGAATATTTCCAGACTTGGTTTTATTTCCTATTTAACAACTATTGTGTTTTTTACATCCTAGATTGCATGATTCAAAAAAATCAAAACTTCATAAAGTATTTGAAATTATTAATCGCCCCTTTGGCGATTGTTTACTTTTTCGGTCCCACCTAACAGCATTGAAGTATCGCCCTTACGTTTTTTTACAATAACTACCGTTCTACACCACCGATTTCGTCCGTGTTTTTCAATAGCGATCAATGTTACTATTTACAGCTGGTATCAGCTTGATAATCCTAAAAAAAATACGAAAATAATAGTTTCGCTTCTAAACTGCTAGCAAAAAAAGTATCGCCCTGTTTGTTTGCATGGAGCGTGGAGGGCGAAACTTTAAATAAACAAACAAAAATACCGTTTCGCCCGTTGTATTTTTTGCTGTATTTTAAGAAAGCAATATCGCAGAATCAAATTTTTTAGGTTAATTTGTTGCGTTTCAAAGCCATCATTCGCATGTATGAAAAAAGTCTTATGTTTACATTTGTAAGTATCGCCCTTTTCACAAAAAAGCGTTGATATGTTTTGACTGAAGCGCCTACGCATTGGAAGAGAGGTTTAAGGTGGCTGGTCGAGATCTGCAATACTTTTACTTTAAATCATAACGCCCGGTTTATTAGGTAAAGATAACGGTTTTTATTGATTTGTAACAATGCGGTGCACAATGGTTCATAAGCCGTTTCATGCTTATCGTCATCATCATCGTGGTCGAACAATCCGAATGATTTGATCTTGACCAACTGAATTTCAAATCTCTAGGTTCTCGATGTTGGGCCATCAGCCTCCAGTCTACTTATATACCCGCGCATTGACGGCCCCTTCTATGTTACCTACTGGACATAACTTTAGCTTGTCCCTTTTCTGGCATTCGTACTACATGTAATAATCCAAATCAAATAAGTCCAACAAACCGGCCGTCGAAAGTGGCCGAAGCGAATTTGGTTAGTCATTGGCGATTTAGAGTGGTAATTTCAAGTAATTTGAAACCCATTTCAATAAGCTTGGCATCACTTTGATATCACGACGATACCAGTTTCTACACCATGTACACACGTACATGCGCAAGCATACATATATACATACTAGACCTCTCCACATTTTGAAAAAGTTTTGAAATATACATGGGTCAGCTCAAATTTTTTTTCTAGGTGTGAATTTAAGAACTTCCGCCAAAAATGGCTTCATTTGGACATGATTTAGAGGTGTCTCCAATCAAAAATCGTGTTTTTGCTATGTTTCCATAGGAAGATCACTTACACTCTGATTTGACAGGCCCTACACGTCCACATATAATCAAAGGTTGTTCCTTACACATATCTTAACATGTTTTGACAGGTGAACATAGCTCTAATCGCAGTAGAAAACTTGTTAACGAAATTTTCATATAGAAAAGTATATCAAAACCAAGGGAAATTAGTATTATTTTTTCTTTGTTTTGATATTCTTCTCTATATAAAAATCCAGTTAACAAATTTTCTAGTGCGATTAGAGCTATGTTCACCTGTCAAAACATGTTAAGATATGTGTAAGGAACAACCTTTGATGATATGTGGACGTGTAGGGCCTATCAAATCAGAGTGTAAGTGATTTTCCTATGAAAACATAGCAAAAATACGATTTTGATTGGAGACACCTCTAAATCATGTCCAAATGAAACCATTTTTGGCGGAAGTTCTTAAATTCACACCTAGAAAAAAAATTTGAGCTGACCCATGTATATTTCAAAACTTTTTCAAAATGTGGAGAGGTCTAATACATACATACATACACAGAACTTTTCCGTCTTTGACAAAGTGAGTCGAATGGAATATGACACACCACCCTTCGGGCCGAGATTTTTTAACTACATATTTTTAGAGTTATGGATTCAAAGAGTAAAATAATACTTAGTTAGAACATGTTTGTTTAAATGATATTGATTTAGAATTTCGTAGATCATTTCGCAGGTTTACTTCGAATACCATAAAAATGTAATGTTTGAACTCCTAAACCTTCAATTCACAAACATCGATACAATAGCCAAGAAATACGAAGAAAGTTCCCCGAAGGTAATACATATCTAAAACTAAACAATTGGGAGATAAGTTTCGTTGTCTTCCTAAATTTGGTGTGCAATTGAAGTGTATTGTTAGTATTTTGTTACATTCTTCATATATCACCATTATCTTCAATCGTATTTATAATGTGTACATAAGTTCATTACATTTATTTTCAATATATTAATTGCATTTTATTCGGTCCATACTTTTCATTCATATTCACACATATTAACGCGTCTAGGGAAGGAGGGGGTATGAGAAGTTGTGACATGTTGTGACATATGGGGGAGAGGGTGTAAGCTAGATCGTTACGTAACATATTTTTTCTGAACAAAAACATTTTTTCGAAGAATTTGTTACGTAATAGAGGAGGGGGGGATAGAGAAATTTGTGAAAATTTGTTACATGGGGGAGTCAATTTTGGGCGATTTTCGCGTTACGTAATTTATGAATGGTCCCTAAGAAACGATTTGAAATGTTCTCTAAATTAGAATGAGTTTCAAAAAACTGTGAACCTGTCAGACATGCCTGAAGCACCAGCTAACTTGTGCTGTGTTGGTCTAGAACATGTTATAAGAATATCTATGCACAAAATGTTTCTAGAAACTTCGATCTACATATTGGGGACATGTTATCGAAAAGCATCTATCTTCTGTTATAAAATAAACAATGATCCACGTCGTCGGGTAACTGAAGGCTGCATATGATAAAATTAAATCCATATTCCTTATCAATTCAGTTGCAAAACTTATTTTAGTTAACAGATTATTTGTAGCAAAGCAGAAGTAGCATTTCTAACAAACCACTGTTTAAATGCATTTTAGTTAGCAGGCATTGTATATTACTACAAAATTTACAACATAAATTCCTAATTCATAATAATAATCTTCCGGCACCAGTCATGATAGTGCCCCGAGGGCACCACGTTGAGAAACTCCAGCGAAATCATCTTTGAGCAACGGCGGCTGCTCGTTTAGTGTACCACTAATGCGACTTCCACAAGGATAAAATAAAACTTGCATAAATTTGTAATATTTTCTGTAGAAAATCAATTTATCCTAAAAAAACATATGTATAACATGATCAATGTCAACTGGTTTAATTAGCGGGAAATGACTTCGAATAATTTAACAGTCATGTGTCCAACAAAAAAAACACCTTTAACAGGCCAACGAGGGTACCCGGGTACCCACAAATTGAAATGCTCATAACTATGGCTTCCTTTAACCGATTTGGACACTTTTAGATATTTTGGATTCAGGAACTCGTCCACTTTTTGATTCTGTACAATAGAACCAGAATAATGGATCTGGTTTTAGGTAATCCGGATTTTCCGGAGTAATGTTCCAGTACTAGGATATAATTTGTAAATTTTAATAATGTACTAGCAATATGAGTATCAAAACTCTTCAAATTGTCTCGGAAGTCTGTTTTTTATTGTTACGGGACCCTATGGCAATTTGAAAAATGTAATTGGAATGGAATGGCCACTCACGGCCCCACGGGAACCTGCTCCGGAATGTCCGTTCCGGGGTCAAATCACCAAATGGTTCCAAAACCACGAGATACAGCCTACTGATGTGATTCCAAGAATTTTGATACCCATATTGCTAGTAATCCATTGAAGTTCGCAAATAGTACCCCAGCACTGGAACCGGCTTCCGGAAACCCGGATTCCCGAGAACCGAATGAAGTAACCCGATTCATTTTTACCAAGTCCAAAAGTGGATGAGTTCCTGAATCCAAAACGGCCAAAAGTATCGAAATCGGTTGGATATTACCTTAGTTACGGGCATTTTAGTTTTGTGGGTACCCGGGTACCCACGTCGGCCTATTGCGTAGTAAAAAAATTCAGGAGCCCCTCCTCACTCCCACCCTTATTATATCAACAATATTATTAACCCAAAAGCTTGACTTAGTGAAGTTCTAAGATGTCACAAAGTTTCAATTTCCAGCTATGGATAAAACATAGAAATTTAATTAATTGAAACTTAAAAAAGTACCCGGGTACCGCGTCGGACACACAACGGTTAAAAATGAACAGGAGAACGCGGAATTTCATTTCGTTTGCACACCAACCAAGCATGAATAAAATGACGGCAACAGTGTAAAATTTTTAATCCGCAGCGGCGCAAGTATGATTTTTCTAAATATGATTTGATGTACGGTAAAATGAACATATCTCCTAAACGGTGGTTCGTATCTCGGTGATGTGAGCGGTGGAAATGTTCCTTATAAAATTCTCAACAAATGTATGTAAATAAAAAGTAGTACTTGCATAGGAAATATAAGAGAAATTTGAAAATCAAAGCTTTGCCGGTACACCATTCTAACGAAACACCAAATTTCGCAACTCAAAAAATACTAAAATGTAGCTTAGACGATGCTCGAGTTTTGTATGTTTTCCTTTTTTCGAAATTTTTTACCGGCGATTTTTCAAAAATCGGCAAAGCCCCGCGCGCAATTCCATTAAGTTTCCCCTTAACCCTTAAAGGCGCAAAGCAATTTTTTTCAAATTTTCTGAAAATTGTCTCACAGTTTTAATACGTTACTATGATAATTTTGAGATGATTTTCGCAATGTTGTTTTAAAACAACATTGCGCATTTAAGGGTTAAGTTTCACTCAGCACTGCGTGTCAGTCGACTGAGCAGTTTAGAAACTGATTGGACTTGCGCCTGTCGTTATTTCCAATTTTCTGCTTGGGCAACCTTTGCACATCTTATGCACATTTTAGTTAATAATCTGCTTATCCTAAACACTAGTTGCGCACGCTGAAAATAGGAGAATAAACAAAGAACAAGTTCACTATATCGCTTTTCAATTGCAACTCTTCCTTGCTTTATGGACTATACTTTAAATGCAGCTAATTATATAGCTGTTTATGAGTGTTTTTCGTGTTGGGTCTACTAAAAAGGTCTATATGTACTCGTCTCGATACTTCAGGCATTAATTAGGGTTAACCCAAATTGTTATCAGCATTTATAATTTAAGTTTGATTCGGTGGTAAGTAGTTTCTTCAAAATCGTGCTTTTAAAGATTCAACATTTGAATATCTCATCTTCAGTTCGGTGTTTTCCGCACAGCTGAACGGTCAATTAATTTTTTCAATTGATAGCTCAACAACGTGGCTTCAATTTACTGATTTTCAGTGATATATTTTCCGAGTTTCAGCAAAACAAACGGCACTTGTACTGAGATCTTGGTTGGCTGAGTGCTCGGCTGCGTAAAACTTGGTAAAAAGTTGCGGAAAAACTGAGAGTCGGTAGAACAAAATTAATGGTGTAGCTTCCAATCTGCTTATTTCGTTGACGTTGGAAAATGTCTGTATATTTTTATGAACATATAAGGCAATAAGCAGATTTTCTCCTTGTTTCTATTATCACCCTATCTGCTAGATCAGAAAAGCACCTAAGCCTAAACAAACAGCATATTTACTGTTGGAAAATAATTCAAACAATAATACGTTCAATGTTGCTGCTGTATACCAATAACTTAAGGGACCATAGATGTTTTTCTACGTTTTCTGACCCATCTTAAAAAAATCATCCAACACGAGAATGTGAAATATATTGAGGTCTCTTGCGTAATTAAAAACACACTTTAGTGTTTAAATACAATATTTAGCGACATGCAAAAACTGCTTTACTGCCCCTCTTCGGTACCTTAAAGTTGTTTAGGCAAAACAGATGAAAAGCGCAATAGTTGCAATGCGAATTTTGAAAATACTTTCGAGAGTCCACAGAGTTCCAGAACAAAGAATAAGCCAGCGGTCACTGCTTGATTAATTTAAAATTCACAAATTTTGCATTAAATGCGGTATTGTTTTTGTCGAATGGAATTTTTTAACTTTAATTGGAACGAATTGGAATTTGAATTCGAGTTTGTGTAAAATTGTAAATTCATATTCTAGAACTTATATGGACCTTAATCCAGTCACCAGTATATATTAATATCAGTAAATCTACTAAAAATGCTTCCGAAAAAAACTCTCTGAGTTTTAGTACTGGATTCATGAATTTATCAGTTATGCGGATGCTCTGGATCTCCCGGGAGATTCGGATGTAGCTACGAAAGTAAACGTTTGAGTGAAAGTTTCAATTTTATTTTAGTTGTGATTTTCTACATGCCTTAAAAATTATTACAAAGGTTTTGAATCAGTTTTATCGATTGACCACATTATCTTTGTACAGTATTACTGAGGCCACACAGTATCCACTTCGGCACCGATTCCTGTTGGCCAACCGCATCAAAGACAGTAATATTTACCAAACTCTGAATTTCTAACAAACAATTTGGTTTCAAAAACATTTAAATATAGCTTAAAATAATTTCGAAATTATTCGTTACAAAAATGTTACACCTAACGAAGGCTAACATCTTTCTCGTTGTTTCACTTTATATAGTTTCGTAGTAAGTAGGGGAAAGTGTCACTGGTCGGTTGTCGACAATTGATTCGTAGGTTCTGTACTACAACCAAAATATTTGTTGAACAAGTGAAAACCTGCTTAAAAGTTTTTTTTGATCATTTGCTTAGTGTTATAGAAAGAAGCAGATCGATCGAAAAAGTATGCCCATAGAATATTTACGAGGTGAATTAATTTTATATTGCGGTTTAAAAATTGAATGCCACCGAAACGTTCGCCACAATTGTTTTATTCTGCTTTTAAAAAGGTTACTAAATCGGTTGTCGGTTCCCAAACATGGTCTGTTATGTGCACCCCATTTTTGTGGCAAGTGCTTAATTCTCTCTAACCTAATCAATATGGGTATTTTCGGAGCAGGCTTTATGAGTAGATAGCAGAGATCGATTTTGGACGCAATTCTGAAAACCAAGATGGCAACTTCCGGTGAACCGTTTTTGATAATTTACATGGGAAAAGCCCATGGGTCGTGTTTTCACCGCTGGGTAGTACTGTATACACCAAATTGTCACGACCAGAGACACAAGGGGCCATTCATAAACCACGTAGACCAAAATTTGAGAATTTGATTGCTTTGCTTGAAAATCTCCCATCACGGTATTACACTTAAATGAGAGCAATAGGAGCACGTCTTACCTGTGAGGCGATCGTAAGCAAAAAAGATGGCCGGTCGAGGTTGCTGCGATCAATGAGCCCTTTGGCTCGTCGTTGCTAACGCTGGTGTGCGTATACGAGCAATGCCAAACTTTGTAGCGGTAATATTTTATGCTGGCGGCCATTTTGTTTTCGTCTTACGATTGATTATATGCAATTTTACGATGTCATTATGCTAGAGCAAAAGGAAAACTAGGGTGATGAGCCTATTTTGGCACCATTAGGGAGAGGGTCGCACTATTTTTTGAACAACTTTAAAAGAAGCCATATTATCTATAACATTTCTCAGAATAAAGTATCAGTGTACTGTTACTTAAACATCTATATAATGCTTACTTAGCAGAATTGCCTCAATTTTCAGCATAAATGAAAATAAATGTTCCATTCTGAGCATCTATTCCCACCTCAACGATCCAATTATCGCCTCATGGGTGTGCCAATTTCCACCTCATCGAAAAACAATCTAGTTGAAACGCAATGCCTCATATTCCATTTGCGTCGATTCTAACTAGGTATCCAGATCATGGACGCCAACATGTGATTTGTAAAACGAATCATTCTGCTTTTTTCAGCCGATCAAAACAAACGTAAACATCACGCACATCAATGAAACTCATCAGCTGTTAGTAGAAGAGCGCCCAGAAATGCACACGCAGAAAAAAACCATTCCAAGGTTAGAAACTGGAATGACAAGTTTCACATCATACATTGCTTTCTCGTAATCCGAATTGTATGTGCAGATGAAAATAAAATATCTGCAATCAACAATTAGTTGAATAACTTGAAGTAATTGATTACTTATACCTGAAATTGCATTACATTATATTTACAAGTTCATGTTTTGGTTTGGCCGCACTGATAATTCTTTTCTGCATGATGGATACAAAAAGTTAGTTTTGATTGTGGTAGTGTATCAGCAAAACATGCCAATAATAGGAACCCCCGTATTTAGTTTTATCCTATTATAACACTAGGCCTATTCTAGTGTTTGACGAGTGATTTTAAAATGAAATTATCATAAAAAGGTTCTCCAGCTAAAATAAAGGTATGTATCAGTGCAATGTTTAATATATTTGTGCTGGAATAACGAGATATGAGGCGGTAAATGCTGGCTCGTAGGTGTTTATTTTGCTAAGCGCCGTTGCATCCAGTTTCGGTTCACTACGTGAGTGAGGCGGATTAGTAGATATTTCAATAAGGTGATTTTGTTTTAATTAAAAGTTGGATTTAGAGGATAGTTCTAAATACATATGTGCACTACAAATAAAGAATATAACTTGAGCTTATTCTTTCTCACCTGTTTTAGCCAAATCGATAGTGTCATTATCTCATATGCTTGGTTCGAAACCAAGGGGTACGAAATAGGGTCACAATAGGCTCTACTGCCATAATAGGCACATCACCCTATTTGTTTCGTGATTTGAATATAAAGTGGTTGTCTCGAACCGTCATGCCTAATTTTCAATGCGGCAAGGTATTTTTTGCTGATGCGAGAGCTTTTTTTTATTCAATTGCGATGTGGCGTACTATAAGGGGCCATTCATTTACCACGTGGACAAAAAACCTTTTTTCTGACCCCCTCGGGAACAAGTGTGGACATTTCCTAAACCCCTACCCCTCCCTACGGTGTCCATGTGGACTTTCAAAAAAAAAAATGGGTAGTTTCATAAAAATGGGATTTAGAAAATTATCCCATGCGGCAGACTAATATGAAGCAAACCTTATGAAAATCGTTCAAATCTCAACGACTTATGATATTTCAAAGATTCATCACAAAATAACCTTTGAATTCTTGAATTGGTTCGTAATTTCAACCTCTAGCTATGAAATCCAAAATTAATATGATTAGATCATGTTACAGATGATTGCATCAAGTGATTTAAATAAAAAATTCTAATTCTTTTTCGTGCGATTTATTATGATTTTTTCGATGATACACAGAAAAAAATATTTTGTAATTTTAAATTTATTGTCATGCACATATTTGGAGCATGAATATAAATGTAAAATTAAGTTCCACCACAAATACACAAGACTTGTCGTGCTTTCTTCAACGAATTTTCTTATAATTTTACACGTGGATTGAAAATGACAGTTTCTTTAAACGGAAAACCAATGCACTTCAATGTATTTTTACTCGAATACTGCTGTAAAATGAATGACATGTAATATTACACGAATTAAAGTGTAAAATTGTATGCTGTTTAATGCTCCAATTGATTTTAACGTAATTTTTAATCAAATTTTTGATTCAATCGTTGTATGTTTACATTCGTATTGATTTACATGTCGTTTAAATTTCATTATTTTTGGTGTGTAGTTGTCATAGATATTTTCAATTTTCACACGTGATGCAGACGCACATACTATGCTGTTATAAGTAGAGGTGTGCGCCGCGTCACGCCGATGTGCTTATGTGGCGGCGTGGCGCGCACCTCTAGTTATAAGCACTTGGACTATTTAAAAATCTTAAAAATATTTGAATATAACCGCTCACACCAATGACAATACAAATTTGTTTCATTTTTTTTATAAAAGACAAAAATATGACGACGTGGACATTGCCCATACCCCATCCCCATCCTAATGGACAAGCATGGACTTTCTCGTGACCTCTACCCTTTCCTAAATTGTCTTCGTGGTATATGGATGGCCCCTAAGGTGATTTTTGCGAAATATAATATATACATGCGGTGTTGAGTTTTTTCTTTGCAGGCTACAAAGCAGCCATTTTCATGACAGGTGGTCAAGCAGGAATTTTGCTAGTATGAAAAGGCACATGGTTTACAAGCTTTCACAATTCATACCTTTCAGTTTACACGCTTTCACTCTTTCCTTATTTTGGTTATTGCGTGGGGGATTCTAACTGGATTCTTTTCACAATAACCGGCAGGATCGCCAATGTAAGAATTTGATTTTGCCAATGCTCAATCTACTATTAAATTTATTCTACATCATTTTCACATCAATTTGAAAACACGCTTGTTTGGAATTATTATTATTTTTTTATTTGTGATCATTTATCATTATTCTCGAAAATGTGGTGGGAGAGCGGAGTTACCCTTTAGACCCCCCCTCCTTCCCTCTGACTACGTGCCAGCGTGGACTTCAGTCTGATTTGTCCTAATCTTTAGTTAAATATAGGTTGCCTGAAACTCACTCAATTGCAATGAATGCGATCCGTCAGTGCAATAGTAGTGCGTAATATTCGCACCAGTATTTCACATAGGTACATATATTGTGCATCTAATGAAGAATAATGTTCAAAATGCCTTTGATGGTAGTTGAAATGAATAAATTTCCTTTTTTAATGCAAAAGACTTAGATGTTTTTTGAAAAAAAATTGAAGTCCTTTGAAATGCAAATAACTTAGAGGAATTTTGGCAGTTTATTTTTTGCGTGGATTTCGAAATTACCACGGTTTTTTCAAAAAATATTTGAATGCAAAAGACTTAGAAGATTTTCGGAAAGCCGGAAGAGACGTGTCAGGAAGATTCCTCATGGCCCGCACCTATACAATATGAACATTTTCGGAATGGTCTTGAAGTAGGTACCAGAAATTGATTTTTAAATCTAAGATGGCGACTTTCAGTTTAGCGAAATTCGATATAACCCAATCAGTATGGGAAGTACAAATAGCTTTAATTAAACAGTTGAATTTACTTGAATTTAAGCAAAGTGTTTAATTTGAATCAATTAAAACCCCCAACTCACATTACATACATCTCTTTCTTCTCTCACTTCCATTCTCACCGCACTCTTCTGGATGCGCACATAAAAATATTTTACATTTCGCTAGTTTATGATTAGATCTTATATTCGAGGATGTTTTGGATGATCGCCCAGATTTTTCATTCGGGAATTTCGGTTAACCAGAAGTCGCAGTCTAGAATTTCAAAATGACGTCAAACATCGACATTTATCTCCTACTCGTCAAAAACCATTCCAAAAATATTCATAATGATTAAGTTGTAGAGAATCTCGCTAAGCCGGAAATCACCATCTTGGATTTCAAAATGGTTTCAAAAATCAATTTTTCATGGACAACCTTGCGTTGAAAATGCTGATTTATTTATTTATTTATTCCTGGCACCTACTCGTTAAGACCATTCCGAAAATATTATATTTATTGGGTTACAGCGAATTTCGCTAAACCAGAAATCGCCATCTTGGATTTCAACATGGCATCAAACATAAATTTCGGGCACCTACTACCATTCTGAAAACATCCATATCGCATGGGTAATAGCGAATTTCGCTAAACCGGAAGTCGCCATTTTGGATTTCAAAATGCCGTCAAACATACATTTCTGGCACCTACTCGTCAAGACTATTCAGAAAATACCCATATTGTTGAGGTGCGGGACATAAGGAGTCCAGACCCGTCTCTTCCATCTTTCCGAAAATCTTCTAAATCTGTTGCATTCAAAAGGACTAGGCATATTTTTTGCAAAAAACGAGATAATTGCGAAATCCGCGCAAAAAAACTGCCAAAATTCTTCTAAGTTCTTTGGATTTAAAAGGACTTAGCATTTTTGTAGGAATAAGTCTAAGACTTTTGCATTCAAAAGGACTTATTTTTGCAAAAACCGTATTAATTGCGAAATCCGTGCAAAAAAAACTTTTATAAATATGCTAAGTCTTGTGTTGAGAGTTTTTTAGGCGGACTTTCGATTTAACGCGGTTTTTTTACGAGGATTTTTGAATTAACGCGGCTTTTTATGCGGATTTTCCAATTAACGCGGTACGTATCCCCCGCGTAAAAAAAACCTGGGTGTGATACATTTTCATTATACATGACATGACAACTATATACAAGAAATCAATATTCGAGTTCTAAAATTTTGTAAAAGAAAAGACCAAATCGATAACTTGAACCAGTAATCAGCGGTTTGAGTTTGGTCATCTTGATCAGCTGGTAGGAGAAACAGGATAATGTTCGCATAATGTATAAGAAGGATGCCCATATGATCTAAACACCAAAAATGGTTTGGTTTTAAAGATATTTGTCATCCCAAATTCAAATTCGATTTCTTAGAATTTTTTAGTTCCTTCTTCTATGGGAATTTCATGTGACCGGACGATTAAGGCTCAAGTTACCTCAAGGCTTGGTAGTATGCGTAAGAAAAATTGTGTTCAGCTTTGCCACCAGATTATCCATTTAAACCTTTTCAAAACTCTAAAAGAAGAATATCAGTCGATTTATTAGGTCATCACGATTCAATTCATGCAAAATACCTGCTGGAAAAACCATCGGCTTAGCTGGATGGTGCTTTTGAAAAAGTGGCTGTGATTTTTTATCACACTACCACACCGAGCTGGGGTACGCAACACAACTGCGCAATGAAAAAACCACAGCCACTTTTTCAAAAGCACCATTTAGCTAAGCCGATGGTTTTTCCATCAGGTATTTTGCATGAATTGAATCGTGATGATCTAATAAATCGACTGATATTCTTCTTTTAGAGTTTTAAAAAGGTTTAAATGGATAATCCGGTGGGAAAGCTGAACACAAATTTTCCTACGCACACTACCAAGCGTTCAATTCTAACACATGCTTAAAAAAGGTAACTTGAACCTTAACAGTTTATATTTCCGGAACCATACAACGGATCCGTACGAAATTTTGTAGCAGGAAAACATACCTTTAATTTGAGGCATTTGTGATAATCGGCCAAACCATCACCGAGAAACTAATAATAGCAAAAATAACCCGAGAATGGTGAAAAACTGTATTTGAGCGCAATGAAAACTTGAATGCCCTATTTAGCATACAACTGCGCGCATCAATTAGCAACCATCCTACCAGATGCGAGCCCAAGAACACACTGACGCCAAAACTTCGTTGACGGTGGTACACGCATTCTTGAAAGAAGCTTATACAACAGGTAAAAGAAGCGAAAGAGATAGAATGTCTGGGTGCCGACCACATGTTGTGAGAATTCGCGACTACGAAGCTGAGTTTGACAGCTTATGTGTGTGAAGTTCATGTAAACAAATGGATGATGGAAAATGAATCATTTTAAACGTGCCGTTTTCAACGGTTTTTTTCATAAATATATGAAATTGTTAGTACAAATCAAAACAAAGATCATCAAACGAGCTGATTTGGTGAAAAAACGAGTAAAAAATGTCGTAGAACATGTTTATTTTGCGTCCTCAACATGACGCATTTTTGTGAAGCAAAAAACAAATAAGTTTTCAAAATGATAAAAAGTATTGAAAATTTACCTTTTCGCTAAAAATTTTATTTACAGATTAAAAAGCAATATGTATCCAAGTTGTGGTAAAAATTTCTCTCAATGCAATTAGTTTGTTATGGAGAAATGTGTATTTTTCAGTGGCCATATTTATACCGTCAGGAGCTATCAATGTATATGGAACAAAATGAAAAATATACTGATGTGCAGGTTATCTGCAGTTTTTAACCACGCAGACGGATGTCTTCAACCACGGAGAAGATATCACAGCAATGGCAAATAAGATTTTAGGGCTATAGACTTGCATATGGTTTGCTTGAAAGAAACATGGGTAGGGTGACCATATCAGACGAGCAAAAAAACCAGGACAGTCGAAAGGGTACTGTTTCCCCCCGTTACCTCTCAATCGACATTGCCTTTTCCGCATGTTTTCGGCAGTTAAAATGTTCTGGGGTCTGGCAGGCGGAGCTTTGACAGTAAAAAAGTTATGGGAGTCTGGAAAGAAGAGCTCTGCCAGAAAGTCCTTCATCGGAATTCCACAGGGGCAGATCTTGCTACACCACCATAAGCAAACGTTTCATGCTAAGATGGTCTGTGCAGGACCGGCGAGGTGTTTTTAGTACTAAAAACACGACATGGACGTAAATCAGAAACATCAGTGATCCCAAGTAGCTTCCCTGCGCTATGCCTGGCAATCTCCATTGACAACCATTATCTCTCGATTTGAGAGCTGCAAAACCTACCGTTGTTACCAAAAATTTCTCCGTTAATCGATTGTTATATGAAAACTGGCGGATAGCTCGGTATAAATAATATCAGTTTGATCCCGAGCTTGAAAAAATTGACATCCCTGCATGAACTTGAAAGAAAACAAAATTCAATTCATGCCCGTCGCAATGAATGAAATGTTTGGTTCGTTTCCTCTTCATTCGTTCTCCCGGCACAGCGCATTCAGGATCCATTCTACCTATGAGAGGGATTATTGAGCAAAAGTGCACCAGATATAGATCATGCAGTTCACTTATGCTCGAAAATGTAGAAGATGCCAGCTTCTGCCTTCAAACTGTCCACATAAAAACAAATAAATGAAGTTTTATTTTTTGTGTTTCGAATTCATCTCATCAGTAACTAGCACCATCTGGGTGTCTAGCTAGACGATGTATCTAAACTAGTACCCAAATTAGCGCTAGTTAGGGTCGATTTCTTAACCCTCGCTTAACCAGTACATTTAAACCCGGCTTAAGCGTTAAGCGAGGGTGAAGAAATCGGCCCTTAGACACAAAAAAAATTCCAAACAATTCGCACGACACATGTTAACGTTCAAAGCAACTGACTTGTCCCGAGTGATGTCCCGAGAAGCAAATACAGAAGCTCAGGTTTGCTGACGAGAAAGCGAAAACGAACTCTTGTCTTTTGATTTTTATAGGTTATATGATTTTATTACATTTTTTTGGTCAAGGAAACAAAGTCTAGAAGACTGCAAAACGATCTGGTGCTTATGGAAAAAGTTATTAAGCAAAAACCGATTGATGCCCTGAAGATTGATGAAAATTTTACTTTTCATAGCATCACTGCTTCTGACGGTCTAATTATAAACAAATTTTTAAGCTTTCTCTTATTATGTTCAAAAGAAGCCTCAGTTTATCCCTCAAAACCTTGCGAAGTGGCCAAATTGTGTAGATAAATGATTTAGACACATTAAGAGAAGATTAAAACAAAATTGCGTATAATTGGACAACCAACAGCAGTGGTGCTAGAAAAAATGAATATTTTATCAATCGTCGGAGTATCAATCGGTTTATGCGTAATAACTTTTTCCTCAAGCGTCAGATCGTTTCGTAGTTTTCGAGACTTTATTTCTTTGTTAAATTTCCTACAAAAGCCGCATAACGGTTTATTTTTAGGGAGCAATGGGCGACTCCTGGAGGAATTATTTTGTGAAAGTTAATTTTCACATACAAAATCCCATGTAAACTTTAAACAGTTGGCGCAAAAATAAAGTTTCAGGGATCAAGCTAAGAATTTGCACAGATGTTCTAGGACCCAAATGGTACCCAAAAAGTTGTTCGAAGCTGGAATCTATGTTTTGTCCCACCCTAATGAGTATACATTGCAGTTATGGTTGTGGTCGGTCGTTACTGCGATCTGGAGCATAGTGAAAATCGAAGACTGAATAAACAGAAATATATTAGGCTTACAGGAGAAAAACCAGGACAAATAAAGCAATTTCCTCGACTTCCCAGGACACCAGGACAGTCAATGCAAAACCAGGACATGTCCTGGGAAACCAGGACGTATGGTCACCCTAAACATGGGTGGGTTTTGAGCAGTTGAACGCTATCTAGGCAGTTTTTGGCTGGGCAGATGTTTCCGCTTGTCATCAGGAGCAATACACACCGGTAAAAATTCGGTCGATTCCGCATTTTCATACTTCTGTTCAGAGCCACGAGTGTCTTTAATAGTTATACTTTCAGTGAAATTCGACCAGTTTATAAGAACTTTACTTCACGTTCTCGAGCAAAAAACTACCAAACTATATCAGTTATGCTTTATTGGGCTGATGCTCTATTGGCTCATTCCATTAAAATTACGTTTCAATATATTTATATATTAAAAATCACAATTTACAATTAACCAAGAGGAAAGCCTATGCCAAAACATGAAAATCTTATTCCATATTTGCTGAAAAAGCTTTGACAAAGGTTTGGTGGCTTAGTAGAAAGGTTTAGCGGAAGTCTATTTAACCCCTTTCACGGATTTACTTAACTCAATATTCTTGAAAATATGAAAATAATTCATTTGAAAACTGACGAGAAACTAACACCATTTGTTTACATTTGCATCACCCACAGGCACAACTTTTGTAGATGGCGACACCGTACCTTCGATGACGCGAATGGAAATTTATTTCAGCCAACTGCATGTCCCCACCATCATTTCAAGAACAAATGAGAAGCGCGATTGACTGATCTGTATGCGTACCTCGCAGTGCTACCAAAAGTACAGATATTTGAATTGTATAGGTACAGATTAAAATGATGTCTAAGGAAACTACAGCATGGTACATATTTTTGGAGATAAAATGCTAAAACAATAGTTTTATTTGACATTTCTAATATCTAGTAATATTGAGAAAGTGTATATAGGATATATAAATTTACGGAAACTGTTTTTCTTTGGTATGTAATACAAATATATTTTGTAATTTGACTACTCCAAACAAATGATTTGCTGGCGAATGAACTTATTATTGAAACCTTAACAATAGAACAAATGATTTTTGAACTAAGAACTCCCCGCATAAATGTGTACCATATGCCAACCATTGCATCAATCGTTTCAAAACCATTTTCAAAATGGTTCGTTCAACAATAGATTAACCATTGCCTAGTATAATATTGAACATAACCAGTGTCGTTTTTTCATACTCGACCAAACAAGCAACGGGTTGTTAAGAACAGTCACCATACCAAAATGTGCTGTTTTCCATATACATTTTGACAACATACCATTCAAGAACCATACAGATTATAGTGGTATGCATATTTTAGGTATAGCGATGGATAAAATATTAGCTGGAGAAAAAAATCTCTTCCCTTCACATTTCAATTCTATCGATTGATGAAATATTATTTTGCTCTCGCCATATTCTGAAGAATGCTTCGTTGACACTAAGTGGACTGACACTTTATCTAATTGAGCTTTCTCCGTAATATTGTTAGACGAGGATTTTTGACCATCTTAAACTACAGATTTTTGGTGCAGGGTAAACAGATATGCGAATAACAAAGCCCACCAGAGTAATATTAACCTCTGGCGCCAAATGACAATGTAGTATACAAATCTCCAATATAGGATACACGGAAGGTATTGGAAATGGTAACTAAAATGGGTATGGTAGTATAACAGTTCAATTATAATGGTGAAATATATCAGCAGTATTCCCAATATGGTGAGCATTATACGAATAGTTTGGAAATGGTTCCGAAGATTTTTGGAATGGTATTTATTTATACGGGTCAGTGTTTTTTATTTATTATTGACGGAAAAATAAAGCGAGATTGGAAAGGTTGATATATAAAACACCCAAATCAACCAAATATTATTCAACTAGCAAAACGTTTGCATTAACTTATTGCTAAATTTCGGTACAAATTTTCTGAAAAAGTAGTGCGATTTTTTTATTCCCGGTAAATAATATAAAATGTGGCATCAATGGTACCAGCTTATTTAGTTTCTCTTTGCCGCTCAGCAGCGAGAGGGGAATGGGTGTCGCAGCTCTCCAACGTGCAATGTTGCATCTGAAGTTTTGTATCACAACAGAGAAAAACTTTCTCTTTTGCGCACCGAAAAAAATCGCGGCGGCCATGTTAACTCAACAATTTGGTCATCGATGACCAATTCTAGAGAAAATTTTCAATAGGACGTAAGTAACAATGAGAGATTCTCTTTGGGGTCTTTCTCTTCTGTTCATTACTCGGCCATTTCAATATTTACTACTCTACTCTTTGCATAATATTGAAGTAAAAACCATCGGCTTTCGATATGTACTGGAAAATTAATACAAAGTGTTGTAATGACGTCGTAATAAACGAAAGAGAAAGTAAACAAAGAGAGGCTCTCAATGTTACTTACGTCCTATTGAAAATTTTCTCTAGAATTGTTGAGCAATGTTGAATTTCGAAACACGCCTACTATTATTGGCACTCACTATGCTCAGTTTTGGTTGCTCAAGTTCTCTCAACAGAAAAAGACGATCATTTTGCTTTGTGACCGAAGTTTCGCGTACATTTTGATGAAAAAGTGATAGTCATGATTTTACTGTATCGATTTTGTTGGCTATTTTCGGCAAATTTGAGACTAAGAGAAACGAAAGCAATGAAATTGAAAGACGGATAGGTATTCTAGAGCGAATCAGTTATAAACTTAGAACGGAAAACTAGAACTAGGCAGGCTCATCTGGGCATGATGTCATGATTTTGTGCTGCTCTGCTACCAAAATATTATAAGTTTGATGAAATGAAATCGTTGCTTTATTCCTTCACGTAAATTAAAACTTTCTTGACATTTTTATCACTAAAAGGTATGTAACCCCTTAATCAAGAATCAAGAATCCCATTGAAAAGAGTTTATGTCGTTAAACAAATATTCCATTATTATTATTTTTATTTCGATTATAGAGGTTTTAACCTTAGGGTCATTCGCCTCTTCGGGTTAGCAAAATCTCTTATGAAAAATTTCTAACCCTATGTGCGGGGTCGGGACTTGAACCACGGTGCGCTGCGTACAAGACAATCAATTTACCAACTACGCTACGCCCACCCCCCCCCCCCCCCCATTATTATTATTTTTATTTTATTTTCTTGTTCAGTGCTGAGGAAGAATCAGAGAAAGAAATAACCACCACAACATTATGTATTGAATTTTACATAATTATTTATTTATTTTTATATATTGCATTTGTCTTAAAACTATCTTCATGCATGCTACTTTGTATTATTTCTATACAAGGAAAATATGTTTGGTTCATCTTCTGAATTAGAATACCTTTTCGTCTCTACTTTGCCCAGGAATAGGCACAAAACTGTGGAATTTTTGAGTTCCAGATATTGTTTTGGCCTTATTATACAGCTCTTAGAGTTCTTCTGACATTTTGTTGTACTGTTCAGTGAATATGCAGCAGAAAATTAATTTTGTGATATTTTTATCAGTTTGTTCAACTGCCCAGTTATATAACTCTCGGAGACTTGTTATGGTATTTCCATAGTAGCGAGCAAGACTGGCTCTTTTTGCCATTCGCTTGAGAGTGTCACAAATAGCATCGCAGGGTCCTTTTCCATGGGATGCTGCAACAAAATGCCATTCTGCGCTTAACTCATACTTTGACTGGAATCTACACAAGCTTGCAAAGTTTTTTCTTATTTTTGTATTGTGCTGCTGCTCCATCAGACATAAAAATTTTTTTTACAAAAGTTTGTCAATTGTTTCATAAAATTTATCAGTTTTGAGAGTAACAAATGAACTGCAGTCTTCAAGTCTTTCAGGCCTCTTGTCTTCCAGTCTTAGAGTCTTTCAGTCTTCCAGTCTTTCAATCATCTGATCTTCCAATCTTCCAGTCTCATTCAAGTTTGTTATGAATATGTACCAAATTCATTACTGATACTTTTTGCATGTATCAGGCAACTAGCAGCTGGAAAATTCTGAGATTATCATGACTTTCATTGGTTTAGTTTTCGATAAAAATACACTGAAAAAAAATCAGTTTGGACAAGGAAAAGCTTTTTTCAAATAACTTTTTTTTCCTTAAAAGTGCCCAACTTGAATTTTTGACAGTAGGTAGGGAACATAATTACCTATCTTGCAACATAATTTCATCCAAATCAAAAATGGTTTTTTTTTTGTAAATCGACGTTAAATTTTTAAAATCGATTTTTTCAGTGCAGGAGTCAATGAAGATTTTTTTTCAATATTTTTATTAAAAAATTTGACTAATTTTGTGAAAATCACTCCTACAACATTTTTTTGTAGGATTTGTCATTTTTAGACTATAGCTATTTGAAAAAAATTGGCAAAAGAAGTTTGGCCCTTTTCAAAGGCTTAATTTGCTTAATGACTTCATGCCCATATGAGCCTGCCTAGTTCTAGTTTTCCGTTCTAAGTTTATAACTGATTCGCTCTAGAATACCTATCCGTCTTTCAATTTCATTGATTTCGTTTCTCTTAGTCTCAAATTTGCCGAAAATAGCCAACAAAATCGATACAGTAGAACCTTGCGGCAATTAAAACATAGTAACATATTAATGACTTAATGTTCTTCTACTTATTTTGTTTGTGAATTTGGCGGCTTAAAGTTAAATGCTTTATTAAAAGTAATGTCCTGGTACTACATTCGCTGTCGGTTATTATCATACATGATAATTGCAGTTATTGCGAGAATTCTACATTCATTTCAATAATCAGGGCCGATGGGTAATGTGGGTAGTATAGCAGGTTGAATCTTTGGAGTAAGCCTAACATTTGAAATTTGCCACGCATCGTGATTTATGTGAATGTAAAACGAACATGCGATATATTTCCAGTAATAATGCACGGGTACCATTATATTTGGATTTCTACTAGAAATACCGAAATAACTGGTTTTAATACTAGTCCGTAGTGCTGTGTGAGGCGATAAAGAATAGTTTTAATCCGCATTCAAGGTTATTTTGCCAGTTCGGTTCGGTCCTCAGTCTTTTGTTCGCGTGTGAGGATTAAACAATAGCCAGCTGTATAAGCTGGATCGGTTCGTCGTTGGACACCAGTTTAAAGCTAAGTGGTTTTTGTCTTTTGTAACACATTTATTGCTTTCTTCCGTCTGCGCGGGCGCTGACCCCGTGCGTTGACGTTTTCTATGGTTCCCTCTCCGGATGGTCAAATGGAAGTTGAATCGGGTTCAACTTCTAAGGCTCCCCCCCGGCCCAAATGCTATCCAGAACTCTCAACTGGTCCATTTGTGGTCTTCTTTCGGCCCAAGACTAAATCACTGAATCTTCTTCAGATTTCTAGAGACCTGACGGAACGGTTCTCGGCTGTGACCGAAATTTCAAAGGTCCGCTCGGACAAGATAAGGGTTTTGCTAGCCAACTCAAAGCAGGCAAACGATATTGCTTGCTGTGAGCACTTTACGCGGGATTATAACGTGTATATTCCGGCTGTAAGAGTACAATCCGAAGGCGTCGTAACCGATGAGAGTTTGACGTGCGAGGATCTGCTGAAGTACGGGGTTGGCCGATTCAGAGACCGCTTACTTCAGCCAGTTAAAATACTTGAGTGCAAACGTTTGCACTCAGTAGTAGTTGCGGGGGATGGTTCAAAAACGTACCCCCAATCAAACTCTTATCGGGTTACCTTCGCTGGTACCGCTTTGCCAAATTTCGTCCTCTTGCACAAGGTTCGTCTGCCTGTGCGTCTGTTTGTGCCGCGGGTCATGAATTGCACAAAGTGTAAACAACTGGGTCACACAGCCACCCATTGTAGCAATAAGGCCCGCTGTGGAAAATGCGGGGAGAATCATCTAGATGATTCGTGCAGTAGGCAAGCCGAAAAGTGTCCTTACTGTGCGGAGAGTCTGCATGATATCTCGGCATGTCCCGCGTACAAACTACGCGGGGATAAACTGAAACGTTCCCTTGCGGGACGATCCAAACATTCTTTCGCAGAAATGTTAAAGAATGCTACGCCACCATCCTCAGCAAACATCTATACTCACTTGCCTCCTGACGAGGGCGAGGCTGGTAACCCACAAGAGGGAACATCTACTAGGGTGCCTAGAATTTATAGGAAGAGGAGGAACACTTCCTCTCGTAAAGTTCCTTGTAAAGGCCAGAAGGTGTCCCTTGAGGGGGCTCCGAAAGTCACATCTATTGGAAGTGTTGCAACCAAACCGAAGCAATTAGCTCCTGGTCTCGGAGGATTAAGCTCAGAGAAGGAGTTCCCAGCACTTCCAGGAACATCAAAAATCCCAAGTGTTCCTTTGTTTCAGTTCGAGAGTAATCACAGCACTGGAATTATAAAACTCTCGGACATAGTGGACTGGATAATAAAAACTTTCAATATTACTGATCCTATTAAAAGTCTTATGTTAGCTTTTCTCCCTACAGTGAGAACATTTTTGAAGCAGTTGACTGCTAAATGGCCCCTCCTCTCAGCGATTGTATCCTTCGATGGCTAACTCATCGAACGAGGTCACGGATTTGATCACTGTTCTACAGTGGAATTGCAGAAGTATCATCCCGAAAATCGATTCCTTCAAAATTTTAATAAATAATTTGAGTTGCGATGCATTTGCATTATGTGAAACTTGGTTAACTTCCGACATAGAACTCAACTTCCACGACTTTAATATTATTCGCCTGGATCGAGACACCCCCTATGGAGGAGTGCTTTTGGGGATCAAAAAGTGCTATTCCTTCTACAGAATTAACCTTCCCTCGATAACAGGTATTGAAGTTGTCGCTTGTCAAGTAACAACCAAAGGCAAAAGCCTTTGCATAGCTTCCATATATATTCCCCCCAACACCGCGGTGGGGCACCGACGGCTACAAGACATCTTAGAATCCCTGCCAGCACCGCGACTAGTTTTAGGAGACTTTAACTCTCACGGTACAGCATGGGGTTGCCTCTATGATGATAACCGGTCTTCCTTAATTCAGGATCTTTGCGATAACTTCAATTTGACAATCTTAAACACGGGTGAAATGACACGGATTCCTGCTCCTCCAGCGCGCCCGAGCGCCTTAGACTTGTCCCTTTGCTCAACATCGCTGCGGTTAAATTGCACGTGGAAGGTAATTCCTGATCCCCACGGCAGCGACCATCTGCCGATTGTAGTCTCAATCAATAACGGTTCAAGGCCATTGAAATCAATCAATATTTCGTATGACCTCACACGAAATATCGATTGGAAGAGCTATGCTGCCGCGATATCCGACAACATCGAATCTACCCAAGAACTTCCTCCGGAGGAAGAGTACAGCTTTTTGGCTGGCTTGATTCTCGACAGCGCGAATCAAGCTCAGACTAGGCCAGTACCCGGCGCGAACATACAAAAACGTTCTCCCAATCCCTGGTGGGATAAAGAGTGCTCAGACGTGTACGCAGAGAAGGCCGCCGCGTTTAAGACCTTCCGGAACGACGGGTTACCCGCCAGTTTTCGACAGTACGCGACGTTAGACAAGCGAATGAAGAGTTTGATGAAAGCCAAAAAACGCGATTATTGGCGCCGGTTCGTCGACGGATTAACGAGAGAAACATCGATGAGCACTCTTTGGGGAACAGCCCGACGTATGCGAAATCGAAACAGTACTAATGAGAGCGTGGAATATTCAAACCGTTGGATATTCGATTTCGCCAAGAAGGTTTGTCCGGATTCCGCCCCGGCACAGAAGATTTACCGCGCCGCGTCTCCTCACGATAGCGCGAACGAAACACCTTTTTCGATGGTGGAGTTCTCACTTGCTCTCTTGTCGTGTAACAATAAAGCTCCGGGGCCAGACAGAATCAAATTCAACTTGTTGAAGAATCTGCCTGACTCTGCCAAGAGACGCTTGTTGAACTTATTTAATAAGTTTCTCGAGGCTAACATTGTCCCACTCGATTGGAGACAAGTGAAGGTCATCGCCATCCAAAAACCAGGAAAACCAGCCTCCGACCACAATTCGTACCGTCCGATCGCAATGCTATCCTGTATCCGGAAGTTGTTCGAGAAAATGATCCTATCCCGCCTCGACAATTGGGTCGAAGCAAATGGCTTACTGTCAGATACACAATTTGGCTTTCGCAAAGGCAAAGGGACGAACGATTGTCTTGCGTTGCTCTCAACTGAAATTCAAATGGCCTATGCTAGCAAAGAGCAGATGGCATCAGTGTTCCTAGATATTAAGGGGGCTTTTGATTCAGTTTCGATCAACATTCTTTCAGAGAAGCTGCACCAGCATGGTCTTTCAGCGACTTTAAACAATTTTTTACTAAACTTGTTGTCGGAAAAGCACATGCATTTTTCGCATGGTGACTTATCGACATCACGATTTAGCTACATGGGCCTTCCCCAGGGCTCATGTCTAAGCCCCCTTTTATACAATTTCTATGTCAACGACATTGATGAATGTCTTGACAATTCCTGCACGTTAAGGCAACTTGCAGACGATGGCGTGGTGTCTGTTACGGGACCCAAAGCTGTCGATCTACAAGGACCATTACAGAATACCCTGGACAATTTGTCTGCTTGGGCTATTAAGCTGGGTATCGAATTCTCCACGGAGAAAACTGAGCTAGTTGTATTTTCAAGGAAGCGTGAACCAGCACAACTACAGCTTCTATTAATGGGTCAAACTATCGCTCAGGTCTTCACAGTAAAATATCTAGGGGTCTGGTTCGACTCGAAAGGTACTTGGGGATGCCATATTCGGTATCTGAAACAGAAATGCCAACAAAGGATCAACTTTCTTCGTACAATAACCGGAACATGGTGGGGTGCCCACCCAGGAGACCTAATTAGGTTGTATCAAACAACGATACTGTCGGTAATGGAATACGGATGCTTCTGCTTTCGCTCCGCCGCGAACATACATTTCATCAAACTCGAAAGAATTCAGTATCGTTGTTTGCGTATCGCCTTAGGGTGCATGCAGTCGACCCATACGATGAGTCTCGAAGTCCTGTCGGGCGTTCTCCCGTTGAAAAATCGATTTTGGGAACTCTCATATCGATTGCTCATTCGATGCGATATCTTGAACCCGGTCGTGATTGAAAATTTCGAAAGGCTTGTTGAGCTCAATTCTCAGACCCGTTTCATGTCCCTGTACTTTGACTACATGGCGCAGAATATTAACCCTTCTTCTTACAATCCCAACCGTGTGCATTTCATAAATACTTCTGAATCTACTGTTTTCTTCGACACATCCATGAAAGACGAGATTAGTGGAATTCCGGACCACATACGACCACAAGTGGTTCCAAACATTTTTTATAATAAATTCCGAGAAGTCGACTGTTCTAAGATGTTTTATACTGACGGATCAAACCTCGAAGGATCCACTGGCTTCGGTATTTTCAATCAAAAGTTCACCGCCTCCTACAAACTCAGTGACCCTGCTTCAGTTTACGCCGCAGAACTAGCTGCCATTCAGTATACCCTTGGAGTCATTGAAACATTACCCGCAGACCATTACTTCATCGTTTCGGATAGCCTCAGTTCCATTGACGCTATTCGCTCGATGAAACAAGGCAAGCACTCCTCGTATTTTTTGGGGAAAATACGGGAGCTACTGAGTGCTTTATCTGACAACTCTTTCCAGATTACCTTGGTATGGGTCCCTTCTCATTGCTCCATTCCGGGCAATGAGAAGGCAGACTCCTTAGCTAAGGTGGGTGCCTTAGAAGGAGACGTTTACGAAAGACCAATTTGCTTCAGCGAATTTTTCAGTATTACTCATCAGAGAACCCTCGAAAGTTGGCAAACTTCGTGGAGCAGTGGAGAGCTGGGAAGGTGGCTACATTCGATAATCCCTAAGGTATCGACGAAACCTTGGTTCAAGGGGATGGATGTGGGTCGTGACTTCATTCGTGTGATGTCCCGACTCATGGCAAACCATTACACGCTGGATGCACATCTCCGGCGTATTGGGCTCGTGGATAGTGGTATCTGCGCTTGTGGCGACGGCTATCACGACATCGAGCACATTGTCTGGGCGTGCACCGAGTACAGTTCCGCCAGGTCTCGGCTAATGGATACCCTGCGGGCCCGAGGAAGACCAACCAACGTCCCGGTTCGAGATGTGCTGGCAAGCCGCGACGTTCTCTATATGTCCCTTATATACACCTTTGTGAAAACCATCAATATACAAGTCTAACTGCCCCTTGTTATCTCCTTATCATTCTCAGAACGCTCTTCCACCTGTATCAAACCATCTGTATCGAATGAGCCAACAAACACGGGACCTACGGCACGAACATAACACGCTTAACTCGAAATGTAGCCGATCCACATCTGAGCCGTACTACGAAATCGTCTGGAAAAACCCCTGCCATCTTGAGGAGGACCACCCGGCGTCCCAGTACATGATTCCCCTGATGAAGGCCACCCGAGTTTGTATTCCATCCGTTGATCTCACGATGCCTGAAACTGAAATAATTTTCTCTCCCTGCCATCTTTGTCTACCCTCCCTCCCCTGACTCTTATACCCAGAAGTAACACCCCTACCCCCCAATATCATCACGAAGCATTTAGCTCTTCTTGTCTCTTCTAGTTTTAACTATTATATTATATAATCTCGTTGAAATTGCCCAACTCTACTACCCACAAAAATAACTATAATTACGAATCTTTACAAAATTCAATCATGCCCTCTAGTTATGCCTAGTTTTAAGTTAGTCGTAAAAAATTGTCCCCCTTAATTAAACATTATTTGCTCCAATAATCTCACTGATAAAAATGTCAAACCATATTGCCACAAAAACTAAATGACCCCCCTAATCTTACGAAAACAATATTATCCCCTTGTGTAGATATATAAGATAGCTATAAAATCGCATTAGTTTCATTTTAAAAAAAATCAATATGTAATCCCCTAGTTTTAAGCAATTTAAAATGTAAAACAAAACAAAATTGGCACCTTTAAGCTAACGCAACGTGCCTTATCAAATAAACGATTTGAATAAAAAAAAACTGGTTTTAATGCAATTATACAGAAGATAGTGTATTCTACTTCACTTCAGTTATATCCCATTCATTACACGCCCTTTTTTCAATGTACGAGTCACTGAATCGATCAAAAGAGTTGATTCAGTTTAGTAAGTGAATCGAACATGGTTTACTCACCAAAGAATCGGTTTGTCCATCTCTAGTATGAACATAGTTGCTGTCTCTAGTATGATATATTTCAGTAAGGTGATCTTGGCTAGGTCTTTTCGTATGATATGCGTCCTAATCAAAATCAATAATAATTTTTAATTACTATTCTTTGATAATCTCGCCAAATTAAAGGAAAATTTAGTTACACTTTTTGTCTGTTGAATTCAACTAATTAGGAAAACAAGAATTGGTTCTGTTATTTTTTTCATCGAATGGCTTTCAGTATATGCATTTTATCGATTGTAGACCAAGTAATTAATGAAATAGTACGGCACATTTCCTAATAGGGCCAAATTAGGCTATTTACCCTAGCAAGATTACTATACAAAAACTAAAAATAAAATAAGTCATTTGTTCTTACCTTTTATAATCAGCTGGCTCTTGCAGGTCATCTCCATCAATATTTTGAATAAACAGATCATCTGGTTGAATACGTTCTTTTTGTACCCCTGAAGGAGCAATATATATTTCGTCGCTATGTCAGAAATAAAATGAAAATATATCAGACCAAGTTTAATTTTATACAAATACCCTTTAACGTACTCTAGTTTAATACTTATTCCCCCACCAGTACCAGTAACCCATCCTAGGTTGTAAAATTGTTTGCATAGTTCCGGTATAAGCATTCTTGGGTGTTCCTGAAAGAATAGATACTGTCATTAGGGGTCGTTCATAAACCACATAGACTCATGGGGGACGGGGAGAGGGTAGGGGCCGGGGGTGCTCTAGTCAACGTCTACGAGGAGGTGAGGTTTTTCTTTGCAAAAGTCTACGTAGACTTCGATTTTTCTCACATTTTTCTAACTATAAATGGGATTTTAAGAGAATTTTGTTCAACATACTAGTCGACAAAACAACAACCCGACAGATTGTTGCGTATATTATTTTTTTGATCTTATGAAAAAAAATATAGGAATGATGCAAAATTACAATTCTAAAAACGGTTTCCCTAAATTCCTCTCTGCGGAAAATTTTAACTCAGAAAATCCTGCAGCCCGATTTTTAACAATAAGTGGATTGGTTTTTTTTTAATTATTAATTTCGGTGGTTCAAGCAATAGATTAGTTAAACTTCCACAAACAAATTGTTTACACGTTAAACAGTTTGAAATTTCTCTTGCAACCTTTTACACAGATTTCAAAATCTTTAAACGCCCGTTAAATTTTACGCGTTGATACGGCACAACTCCGTGTATACCGGTTCTACTACCAAATATATTCGGAGTTAAGCGTTGATACTTTGCATTAATACTCTCAGGTGATAGGACTATTAATTACAAATTAATATTTTTGGAAAGATTTGCATAGTTTCGCCCCTCAATCTAATAAGTTAATTTAGATTATCTAATTATATAGCTTTCATCATTCATTCAAATTCAATCCGAACGAACCACAACACAGTTCAATATAACGCTTGCCTTCGCCCCAACCGAATGAATTGCCGCTATTGATACCGAAACAACAACACGAAGAAACAGAAACAGGAACGAATGCATTCACACATACTTGCATAAGCACGTATCAATTTACAAATAGGTCCGATTTACAAAAGAGAACTTCTCTTTGTTTACTTTCACTTCCGCGAATACTCGGCCACCTTTTTAATTTACCTTCAACTGCTTGCGTAATAAGCTTAAACTTTCGAAACATACTGATGAATGTCCGAAAAGTTTTGTGGTTTTCATTGGTTCTCATTTGCAGATTGAACCTAATGAAGAAAGTCTTCATATCAGTATTCCATTCTCTCTTGAATAGTGGTCCCTTGTTGCTTGGTTGGTTATTTGGTAGATGTGGTTCACGAACATAAAACCTGCAGAATCATTCAGATTCATTGTGTAAAACTGAATACGGCCATATTAGCGGTTTTCAGCGTATTTCGCTACGTCATTAAGAACATATGGCTTGTGGAGCGGACATTATGCAACAGGTACGGGAAACCGCGGAGATTTGAAACAGAGGGGAGTTGAAACAGGGCCCATTACCAGCGAAACAGTATCGTTAGGGATAAAACAATAATTCATTTGTTTTATTTATATCGTACCCACAAACCCTCCAGTACACGCCAAATATGTTAAATGAGTGGTTAACACGGTAAACACACTACAAAAAATGAGCGCAAGTAAGTTTTCGTTTTTACATCTTTCTATCTATCTCTATATATAAAAATGAAATGGTTTTCTTGTGTCATCGCATAACTCAAGAACGAGGTATCGGATTTTTTTGATTTTTGCATTATTTTGTTGGTTATTTTCTGTGGAAGGTTCTTTGACATAAAAATCAAATATTGAAATTTTTCTAATCCACCTATTAGTGCAATTGTGTTTTTCTCATATATGCACCTTTTGCTGGATATCTATGTATATAAAAATGAAATGATTTCCGTGTGTCATCGCATAACTCAAGAACGAGATATCGGATTTCTTTGATTTTTGTTTTATTTTGTTGTTTATTTTCTGTGGAAGGTTCTTTGACATAAAAATCAAATATTGAAATTTTCCTAATCCACCTATTAGTGCAATTGAGTTTTTCTCATATATGCACCTTTTGCTGGATATCTCTATATATAAAAATGAAATAGTTTCCGTGTGTCATCGCATAACTCAAGAACGACATGATGGATTTCTTTGATTGTCGTATTATTTTCTGTGAAATGTTCTTTAGCAGGATCACAAAATATTAACATTTTTTTTTTTTATTCAAATCGTTTATTTGATAAGGCACGTTGCGTTAGCTTAAAGGTGCCAATTTTGTTTTGTTTTACATTTTAAATTGCTTAAAACTAGGGGATTACATATTGATTTTTTTTAAAATGAAACTAATGCGATTTTATAGCTATCTTATATATCTACACAAGGGGATAATATTGTTTTCGTAAGATTAGGGGGGTCATTTAGTTTTTGTGGCAATATGGTTTGACATTTTTATCAGTGAGATTATTGGAGCAAATAATGTTTAATTAAGGGGGACAATTTTTTACGACTAACTTAAAACTAGGCATAACTAGAGGGCATGATTGAATTTTGTAAAGATTCGTAATTATAGTTATTTTTGTGGGTAGTAGAGTTGGGCAATTTCAACGAGATTATATAATATAATAGTTAAAACTAGAAGAGACAAGAAGAGCTAAATGCTTCGTGATGATATTGGGGGGGGTAGGGGTGTTACTTCTGGGTATAAGAGTCAGGGGAGGGAGGGTAGACAAAGATGGCAGGGAGAGAAAATTATTTCAGTTTCAGGCATCGTGAGATCAACGGATGGATTACAAACTCGGGTGGCCTTCATCAGGGGAATCATGTACTGGGACGCCGGGTGGTCCTCCTCAAGATGGCAGGGGTTTTTCCAGACGATTTCGTAGTACGGCTCAGATGTGGATCGGCTACATTTCGAGTTAAGCGTGTTATGTTCGTGCCGTAGGTCCCGTGTTTGTTGGCTCATTCGATACAGATGGTTTGATACAGGTGGAAGAGCGTTCTGAGAATGATAAGGAGATAACAAGGGGCAGTTAGACTTGTATATTGATGGTTTTCACAAAGGTGTATATAAGGGACATATAGAGAACGTCGCGACTTGCCAGCACATCTCGAACCGGGACGTTGGTTGGTCTTCCTCGGGCCCGCAGGGTATCCATTAGCCGAGACCTAGCGGAACTGTACTCGGTGCACGCCCAGACAATGTGCTCGATGTCGTGATAGCCGTCGCCACAAGCGCAGATACCACTATCCACGAGCCCAATACGCCGGAGATGTGCATCCAGCGTGTAATGGTTTGCCATGAGTCGGGACATCACACGAATGAAGTCACGACCCACATCCATCCCCTTGAACCAAGGTTTCGTCGATACCTTAGGGATTATCGAATGTAGCCACCTTCCCAGCTCTCCACTGCTCCACGAAGTTTGCCAACTTTCGAGGGTTCTCTGATGAGTAATACTGAAAAATTCGCTGAAGCAAATTGGTCTTTCGTAATAGTCTCCTTCTAAGGCACCCACCTTAGCTAAGGAGTCTGCCTTCTCATTGCCCGGAATGGAGCAATGAGAAGGGACCCATACCAAGGTAATCTGGAAAGAGTTGTCAGATAAAGCACTCAGTAGCTCCCGTATTTTCCCCAAAAAATACGAGGAGTGCTTGCCTTGTTTCATCGAGCGAATAGCGTCAATGGAACTGAGGCTATCCGAAACGATGAAGTAATGGTCTGCGGGTAATGTTTCAATGACTCCAAGGGTATACTGAATGGCAGCTAGTTCTGCGGCGTAAACTGAAGCAGGGTCACTGAGTTTGTAGGAGGCGGTGAACTTTTGATTGAAAATACCGAAGCCAGTGGATCCTTCGAGGTTTGATCCGTCAGTATAAAACATCTTAGAACAGTCGACTTCTTGGAATTTATTATAAAAAATGTTTGGAACCACTTGTGGGCGTATGTGGTCCGGAATTCCACTAATCTCGTCTTTCATGGATGTGTCGAAGAAAACAGTAGATTCAGAAGTATTTATGAAATGCACACGGTTGGGATTGTAAGAAGAAGGGTTAATATTCTGCGCCATGTAGTCAAAGTACAGGGACATGAAACGGGTCTGAGAATTGAGCTCAACAATCCTTTCGAAATTTTCAATCACGACCGGGTTCAAGATATCGCATCGAATAAGCAATCGATATGAGAGTTCCCAAAATCGATTTTTCAACGGGAGAACGCCCGACAGCACTTCGAGACTCATCGTATGGGTCGACTGCATGCACCCTAAGGCGATACGCAAACAACGATACTGAATTCTTTCGAGTTTGATGAAATGTATGTTCGCGGCGGAGCGAAAGCAGAAGCATCCGTATTCCATTACCGACAGTATCGTTGTTTGATACAACCTAATTAGGTCTCCTGGGTGGGCACCCCACCATGTTCCGGTTATTGTACGAAGAAAGTTGATCCTTTGTTGGCATTTCTGTTTCAGATACCGAATATGGCATCCCCAAGTACCTTTCGAGTCGAACCAGACCCCTAGATATTTTACTGTGAAGACCTGAGCGATAGTTTGACCCATTAATAGAAGTTGTAGTTGTGCTGGTTCACGCTTCCTTGAAAATACAACTAGCTCAGTTTTCTCCGTGGAGAATTCGATACCCAGCTTAATAGCCCAAGCAGACAAATTGTCCAGGGTATTCTGTAATGGTCCTTGTAGATCGACAGCTTTGGGTCCCGTAACAGACACCACGCCATCGTCTGCAAGTTGCCTTAACGTGCAGGAATTGTCAAGACATTCATCAATGTCGTTGACATAGAAATTGTATAAAAGGGGGCTTAGACATGAGCCCTGGGGAAGGCCCATGTAGCTAAATCGTGATGTCGATAAGTCACCATGCGAAAAATGCATGTGCTTTTCCGACAACAAGTTTAGTAAAAAGTTGTTTAAAGTCGCTGAAAGACCATGCTGGTGCAGCTTCTCTGAAAGAATGTTGATCGAAACTGAATCAAAAGCCCCCTTAATATCTAGGAACACTGATGCCATTTGCTCTTTGCTAGCATAGGCCATTTGAATTTCAGTTGAGAGCAACGCAAGACAATCATTCGTCCCTTTGCCTTTGCGAAAGCCAAATTGTGTATCTGACAGTAAGCCATTTGCTTCGACCCAATTGTCGAGGCGGGATAGGATCATTTTCTCGAACAACTTCCGGATACAGGATAGCATTGCGATCGGACGGTACGAATTGTGGTCGGAGGCTGGTTTTCCTGGTTTTTGGATGGCGATGACCTTCACTTGTCTCCAATCGAGTGGGACAATGTTAGCCTCGAGAAACTTATTAAATAAGTTCAACAAGCGTCTCTTGGCAGAGTCAGGCAGATTCTTCAACAAGTTGAATTTGATTCTGTCTGGCCCCGGAGCTTTATTGTTACACGACAAGAGAGCAAGTGAGAACTCCACCATCGAAAAAGGTGTTTCGTTCGCGCTATCGTGAGGAGACGCGGCGCGGTAAATCTTCTGTGCCGGGGCGGAATCCGGACAAACCTTCTTGGCGAAATCGAATATCCAACGGTTTGAATATTCCACGCTCTCATTAGTACTGTTTCGATTTCGCATACGTCGGGCTGTTCCCCAAAGAGTGCTCATCGATGTTTCTCTCGTTAATCCGTCGACGAACCGGCGCCAATAATCGCGTTTTTTGGCTTTCATCAAACTCTTCATTCGCTTGTCTAACGTCGCGTACTGTCGAAAACTGGCGGGTAACCCGTCGTTCCGGAAGGTCTTAAACGCGGCGGCCTTCTCTGCGTACACGTCTGAGCACTCTTTATCCCACCAGGGATTGGGAGAACGTTTTTGTATGTTCGCGCCGGGTACTGGCCTAGTCTGAGCTTGATTCGCGCTGTCGAGAATCAAGCCAGCCAAAAAGCTGTACTCTTCCTCCGGAGGAAGTTCTTGGGTAGATTCGATGTTGTCGGATATCGCGGCAGCATAGCTCTTCCAATCGATATTTCGTGTGAGGTCATACGAAATATTGATTGATTTCAATGGCCTTGAACCGTTATTGATTGAGACTACAATCGGCAGATGGTCGCTGCCGTGGGGATCAGGAATTACCTTCCACGTGCAATTTAACCGCAGCGATGTTGAGCAAAGGGACAAGTCTAAGGCGCTCGGGCGCGCTGGAGGAGCAGGAATCCGTGTCATTTCACCCGTGTTTAAAATTGTCAAATTGAAGTTATCGCAAAGATCCTGAATTAAGGAAGACCGGTTATCATCATAGAGGCAACCCCATGCTGTACCGTGAGAGTTAAAGTCTCCTAAAACTAGTCGCGGTGCTGGCAGGGATTCTAAGATGTCTTGTAGCCGTCGGTGCCCAACCGCGGTGTTGGGGGGAATATATATGGAAGCTATGCAAAGGCTTTTGCCTTTGGTTGTTACTTGACAAGCGACAACTTCAATACCTGTTATCGAGGGAAGGTTAATTCTGTAGAAGGAATAGCACTTTTTGATCCCCAAAAGCACTTCTCCATAGGGGGTGTCTCGATCCAGGCGAATAATATTAAAGTCGTGGAAGTTGAGTTCTATGTCGGAAGTTAACCAAGTTTCACATAATGCAAATGCATCGCAACTCAAATTATTTATTAAAATTTTGAAGGAATCGATTTTCGGGATGATACTTCTGCAATTCCACTGTAGAACAGTGATCAAATCCGTGACCTCGTTCGATGAGTTAGCCATCGAAGGATACAATCGCTGAGAGGAGGGGAAATTTAGCAGTCAACTGCTTCAAAAATGTTCTCACTGTAGGGAGAAAAGCTAACATAAGACTTTTAATAGGATCAGTAATATTGAAAGTTTTTATTATCCAGTCCACTATGTCCGAGAGTTTTATAATTCCAGTGCTGTGATTACTCTCGAACTGAAACAAAGGAACACTTGGGATTTTTGATGTTCCTGGAAGTGCTGGGAACTCCTTCTCTGAGCTTAATCCTCCGAGACCAGGAGCTAATTGCTTCGGTTTGGTTGCAACACTTCCAATAGATGTGACTTTCGGAGCCCCCTCAAGGGACACCTTCTGGCCTTTACAAGGAACTTTACGAGAGGAAGTGTTCCTCCTCTTCCTATAAATTCTAGGCACCCTAGTAGATGTTCCCTCTTGTGGGTTACCAGCCTCGCCCTCGTCAGGAGGCAAGTGAGTATAGATGTTTGCTGAGGATGGTGGCGTAGCATTCTTTAACATTTCTGCGAAAGAATGTTTGGATCGTCCCGCAAGGGAACGTTTCAGTTTATCCCCGCGTAGTTTGTACGCGGGACATGCCGAGATATCATGCAGACTCTCCGCACAGTAAGGACACTTTTCGGCTTGCCTACTGCACGAATCATCTAGATGATTCTCCCCGCATTTTCCACAGCGGGCCTTATTGCTACAATGGGTGGCTGTGTGACCCAGTTGTTTACACTTTGTGCAATTCATGACCCGCGGCACAAACAGACGCACAGGCAGACGAACCTTGTGCAAGAGGACGAAATTTGGCAAAGCGGTACCAGCGAAGGTCACCCGATAAGAGTTTGATTGGGGGTACGTTTTTGAACCATCCCCCGCAACTACTACTGAGTGCAAACGTTTGCACTCAAGTATTTTAACTGGCTGAAGTAAGCGGTCTCTGAATCGGCCAACCCCGTACTTCAGCAGATCCTCGCACGTCAAACTCTCATCGGTTACGACGCCTTCGGATTGTACTCTTACAGCCGGAATATACACGTTATAATCCCGCGTAAAGTGCTCACAGCAAGCAATATCGTTTGCCTGCTTTGAGTTGGCTAGCAACACCCTTATCTCGTCCGAGCGGACCTTTGAAATTTCGGTCACAGCCGAGAACCGTTCCGTCAGGTCTCTAGAAATCTGAAGAAGATTCAGTGATTTAGTCTTGGGCCGAAAGAAGACCACAAATGGACCAGTTGAGAGTTCTGGATAGCATTTGGGCCGGGGGGGAGCCTTAGAAGTTGAACCCGATTCAACTTCCATTTGACCATCCGGAGAGGGAACCATAGAAAACGTCAACGCACGGGGTCAGCGCCCGCGCAGACGGAAGAAAGCAATAAATGTGTTACAAAAGACAAAAACCACTTAGCTTTAAACTGGTGTCCAACGACGAACCGATCCAGCTTATACAGCTGGCTATTGTTTAATCCTCACACGCGAACAAAAGACTGAGGACCGAACCGAACTGGCAAAATAACCTTGAATGCGGATTAAAACTATTCTTTATCGCCTCACACAGCACTACGGACTAGAAAAAACAACCTCTGTCTCGATGGAGAGCTCGAAAACGAATGAATATTAACATTTTCTTAATCTACCTATTTGTGCAAATGGGACATTTTTAGTTTAGGATTGTTTGCATAGTTTGTCATTATTAGTAATTACAAATAATTAGTTTTAAGATGCCATTGATGTGCTATTGGGTCCAGTTTTTATGTGACGGTGACAAACCTTGCTTACATGCATTTAAAAGAGCTGCGAGAGAGCTGATAAGTAACGTGTATGAAGGCACTATTCACAAAGGAGAGTATGACTGAAGCGATGCTTCGTGGAAACAAACGAATTCCCATGATTCAAACGGATTCAAATTCCGATTCGACTTTGAAAATGAAAATAAGTCATTGAATAGCACAGGAATAAATTCGAAGTACCGTTGGTTTTACAATTGGAATCACCTCAATGGAATTGAAATTAATAGAAATTTGATCTACAAGCATTGCTATTTTTGCTTTGGTTGTATTTTTCAGTGAATAATTATAGGCAGGACAACGTCTGTCGGGTCAGCTAGTCTATCTATATATCTATAGTGAGTAGTAGTAGTAGTAGTAGAGTGAGATGTGAGTGATGTAGTAGTGTAGTGTGAGTGAGTGTATAGAGTGGTAGTGAGTAGTGTAGTAGTGAGAGTATATATATATATATATATATATTATATATATATATATATATATATATATATATATATATATATATATATATATATATATATATATATATATATATATATATATATATATATATATATATATATATATATATATATATATATATATATATATATATATATATATATATATATATATATATATATATATATATATATATATATATATATATATATATATATATATATATATATATATATATATATGAGTGAGATATTTTCAAATTTTCTTGGAAGTGATTATATCGAAATGATGTCTTCAGCAAATTTGTAGCTCTTACTTTTGCGAATAACTTTACTGAAGACTTCAAATATCTATTTTGAATACTTTAAAAGTTATGGCTTGTTGTTTGTTGATTACTCTTTGTCGCCTATTTATTGTTCAATATAGTAATAATCCATTGAAATAAGCCAAACGTAATTTCGATAAAACGAATTTTGTATTTCATTTTTCTATCTACAACCGCTAGAAATATTCACCGAACACTTCCAAGTTGTCTGGAAGGAACTTGATAACCTATCAGTGCAAAAATGTTCATTTGTGCGAACCTTCTGACTGCAATTTTTCTAACTTATAACCATTGGATCGATCTGAAACATATCGGAAAATGAAAAGCGAAATAAATAACTCCAAGCAATGGCGTAGCCCAAAGAGGGTTTTGGGGTTTAACACCATACATCCCCCCCACCACACCCAAAAAAAAAATTGGATTGAAGTTGAAAATTTATTGATGCTGACAGCTTTAATTCAATATTGCAATAACAATTATCTGATCCGTACATTGATAACCTGTTGTTGTAAACATCATGAGGACATTCCAATAGAAAATTCCAGAGTTCTGTAATCAATCATAACCCTCAGATTTCAAATTAAGCTCGCTTTTGTAGAGATGTACTGTAATAAGGGTCTTTAATTAATAGGAAGCGAAGTTAAAATTGATTTATGAAACTGCTCACCAAAAAATGCATAACTTTCAACATTTACTAAAAAAGTTTTTGCCTTTCTCATTCACTCTAAAATTCGTCAATCTAATCCCGACCCGGAGGGCCGAGTGTCATATGCCAATCGACTCAGTTCGTCGAGATCGGAAAATGTCTGTGTGTGTATGAATGTGTGTGTATGTGTTACTCAGAGATGGCTGGACCGATTTGCACAAAGCTAGTCTCAAATGAAAGTACTACCTTCCCATCGCTCATTCTGCTATTGAATTTTTTATTGATTGGACTTCCGGTTCCGGAGTTACAAGTTGAAGAGTGCAATCACACAGCAAATTCCCAACTGAAATGAAAACTTTTCATTTTGTATTTTTGATGCCAAATGACTTTAAAATGCATGGAACATTGATATTTGAAGTAAACTCGAAAAAAAATGTTGGACAAAAATTGACTTTTTTGGACTTTGGTACATTTTTTCCTTTCTCGAATATGAAAGGTTATGCAATCACTCTAAAAATCGTCAATCATGCCGGCCCGGAGTGAGTATGCAGTGAGGGGTTGCTACTTTAAAACTAAAACTAGTTTAAAATTTCTTAACAAGTTGAAAATTTTCGGCAGGACCCGGACCTCCCGGATCTTTCTCCATGATCCGCCGCTGGTTTCAAGTGATGTTTCAGTATCACATAGTATTTCAAGATCGTGGCTGTCGATCCATTGTATGTATATGCAAATCGTACTGAACATGTAATATTTATTTCCACCATTGTATTGAACATTTCTCAGGTTAATATTCATGACTATAATAAAGTCTCAACAAATTCGCTAAAGACACGAACTCTGTTACTATTTTCTGAAAAATTAATTCTGCATAATTTTAAAACTTCAAATATTGCGGTTTCTGAATTATGCCGTTTGGACAGTAAGATCGATTTTCACCAAAACCGAATTTCTGGCTACGCCGCTGACTTCAAGTAAGTAGAAACAAAGTCGTCGTTCTACACTCGTTCACAAGAAACTTCTTCGAACGCTGAATATTTATTATAATACATTGAAACCCCGATTTTATCAGCTAAATATGAACATATGTTTGATGGGCTCTAGCAGACGAACAAGACTGAATTCGAGTAAATCCTTTCTTGAGCATGTTTTCTTTATCATGAAGATGGAAATATGCAAAAATAAAAAGTTCATCATAGTCAGAAATAGTTATCAGACTACATCAAGGGACGGGAAGAATATTTTAACAGCTTCAGTTTATTATAAAGAAAAAAATTGCCCGATTTAGTCAATGTCCCCATTTTGTCAGCCTAAAATACACCATGAGACTGATAAAAATGGGTCTTTATTGTATGTATTATTCACTGTGTTTCACATTAATAGGTAAATTTCATTTTTGGGGATTTTTTATTGCATCGAACTACAACAATTTTTAGGTAGTTTTCAAGGGGTTATTTTATAGACATCTTCCAAAATTTGGCAAACCTATTCCAATTCGTATACCAATTAATTGGTATACTTAAGGGTTTATATATTGCAGATAGAGAAAATACAGAAATTTTCAGCTGCTTTCCTACACAATATTACGAAAGCTTATTAAAAAAATTTTCTAATAAGTTTGTGAAAATTATAAACTATTTGAATTTTTTTAATAGTGTTATTTTTTATTTAACCGTGAGTTTTTAATAAATAGTGACCATCGCTTCACAACGTAATCTATTTTTCATGGCTTGCGGTGAACACGATCTCTCGAATTGCTGAACTGAAAATTATGGAATAGAAATTCATTTTTAGTATTCTTTACAGATTTAACTCGCCGCGCAGATAGCTCTGAATTAGACCCGCTGGTGCCCTAAGACAATTTCGCTAGATTTTCACTGAGCACTGTGCACCTAGTGCATTAACGCAAGTGACGGAAGGTTATCGAAATGTTTCGTGAAAATGAAAATTCCAGTAATGATGATGATTTTCCCAAACGGTTCGTTTCGAGAGGTTTTTATTTGTTCTTTGGCATAGGATTAGCGATAATAATTCAAATCAAGGATACTACTGGGAAGTCACCTTTAGAAAAAGTCGATGTTGAAGTAAAATTTGGAACTATGCACGCATGCACTTCAGAGATAGCGTGATATCAGGAGTTGCAATTTCATTTCAACGCTTTTTTGTGAAAAGGGCGATACTTACAAATATAAACATAAGGCTTTTTTCATACATGCGAATTAGGTGTTTTAAACCCAACAAATTAACCTAAAAATTTGGATTCTACGATATTGCTTCCTTAAACTACAGCAAAAAATACAACGGGCGAAACTGTATTTTTGTTTGTTTATTTAAAGTTTCGCCCTCCATGCTCCATGCAAACAAACAGGGCGATACTTTTTTTGCTAGCAGTTTAGAGGCGAAACTGTTTTTATCGTTTTTTTAGGATTATCAAGCTGATACCAGCTGTAAATAGTAACAATGATCGCTATTGAAAAAACCCGGACGAATTCGGGGGTGTAAAACGGTAGTTACTGTAAAAAAACGTAAGGGCGATACTTCAATGCTGATAGGTGGGACCGAAAAAGTAAACAATCGCAAAAGGGGCGATACTATCATTTTGTCAATTTCAATAGCAAAAAAAACAAATTTTAATTTAATAGCTTCAAATACTTTATGAAGTTTTGGGTTTCGATCACTGAATCATGCAATCTAGGATGTAAAAAAACACAATAGTTCTTAAATAGGAAATAAAACCAAGTCTGGAAATATTCACTGTTGATTTTCTTTAAATGGTATCACTGCTTTCAAGAAAAAGCGTTGATTTCTTAGTTCTCAGTCGCGTTGAAAATTTGAGTAAAGTATAAACTTCAAATCGATTAAAAAAAATCGATTTTTTTGGTTCAGTACAATATATAACCCCTTTAGGAAAATTAAGTTTTCCCACCACAATGCATTGATTGAGGAATTTAGATATTTTATTAACAGAACAATTCGTTTGGATGTCTATTTTATGGGCCATTTTTTCGCTTTCCCATTGATTTGCTTTGAGATTTCTAGCACTGATATTCTCCTATGCTGATTTGAGCGATTCTCTGAGTCCTGCCACTATCCCATGTAGTATGTGTTATCAAAAACATCGCGAAGCATCAAGTTCTAAATGTTCTCAAACGATATAATATCCGAAGAGAGTGAAAAGAGTTATAAGAAATGTCTCATCACACTGTTAGGTGGATTAAAAGCGTTTTTTCTTCAAATTGATTAAAATAGGATATTAAGTGATGTTCGATCATGAAAATATCACTATTATGTAGTCCAAGAGTTAACATTTATGAATTGTATGCGTTTCTTTCTATCTTTGCGATGTATGAATTGTAAATTGTGGATCAAGCCTATCTTCTCGACCTAGGAGTTTTTTTTATTCATTTCGTTTATTTGATAGGCACAAATGCGTTAGCTTGGCGGTGCCAAATTCTTTTGTTTTTACATTTTGGATATTTTAAAACTAGGAGGTTACAATGTTGAAATATTTTTTTTAAAAAAGAAAAATTTTACAGCTATCTTAAGACAAGAAATAAAATTCTATATACAAGAGAGGGGGCGAAAGATTTTTTTTATGAAAAAATTTTAAAACAAGGAATTCAATAGTAATAATTTTTAGGAAATATTTACAGTTATCTTAAAACTAACAATATAGTTTAGTACACAAAAGGGGGAACAAATATTTATGAGAAAATTCGCAGGTGTTTTAAGACTAGGGATACAATTCTATTTACAAGATGGGGGACAATAGTTTTAACAAAGAGGTAAAATTACAACTATCTTAAAACTAGGAATACAGAATACAAATTTGAACTTTTTTAGCGGAGACTTATGCTTGGTCAAGATATTCAGAGGGGGGCTGTAGAAGCAGTTGTATCAAGGACAGGGGAGAGAAAGCGTAGATGGTGACCGGGAGAGAAGAGCAAAACTTGCAACTTTCGGGCAAACGGGAGATCAGCGAAAGATTACCGCCTCAGTCTAGTAGGTCGGATTGGCGGATGGTATTCTTCGGACCCGCGGGGAATCGTTTAAAAGTCATCAGACCTTGAGTCGCTCTCGCTTCAGTTTCCGTAGTGGTAAGTGCGACGGCGGTTACATAGTTGCAGTCTGGAGCTGATCGGTCCCACAAGGCAGGAGAAAGCTTCTAAAACGAGAAATAAAAAGAGAGGGGCTAAATTGGGATATTTGTCGTTTTTATGAAAGTATAAATAAGGGACATATAGGGGAAATCACGATTTGCCAGTATATCTCGGACTGGGACATTGGGTGGTCTACCTCGGGCCCGAAGGGAATCCTTTAACTGAGACCTGGCGTCCAAGTACCCGGCGCATACCCAGACAACGTGCTCGATGTCGTGATAGCCCTCGTCACAAGCGCACAGACTACTCTCCGCAAGCCCAATACGCCGCAAATGCGCATCCAAGGTGTAGTGGTTGGACATAAGTCGGGACATTACACGAATAAAATCCCGACCCACATCCATCCCCCTGAACCAAGGCTTCATTAATACCCTTGGGATAATGGAATGTAGCCATCGTCCAAGTTCACCATTGCTCCACGAGGTTTGCCAACTGTTGAGTGTCCTCTGACGACAAATACTAAAAAATTCGTTGAATCAGATTGGTCTTTCGTATATGTCACCATTTAATGCGCCCACCTTTGCTAATGAGTCGGCCTATTCATTGCCCGGGATAGAGCAATGAGAGGGGACCCAAACAAAGGTAATTTGATAAGATTTTTCAGATAACGTACACAAGGACTCCTGTATCTTCCCCAGGAAATATGGGAATTGCTTTTTGGGCTTCATCGCACGAAGAGCCTCGATGGAGCTGAGGCTGTCCGAAATGATGAAGTAGTGATCTGTGGGCAGAGAGTCGATGATCCCAAGGGTGTACTGAATTGCAGCTAACTCTGCGACGTAAACTGAAGCGGGATCATTGAGCTTGAATGAAGCGGTGATAGTATTGTTGAAGATACCGAAGCCAGTGGACACATCGAGATTTGATCCGTCAGTGTAGAACATTTTGTCACAGTCGACTTCTCGGAATTTATTATAAAATATATTGGGGATCACTTGCGGGCGCATATGGTCCGGGATTCCACGAATCTCTTCCTTCATGGATGTGTCGAAGAATACAGTAGAATCAGAAGTATCTAGGAAACGAACACGGTATATACTCCCAATATGAAGAAGGATTAATGCTCTGTGCCATGTAGTCGAAGTACAAGGCCATAAATCGGGTTTGAGAATTAAGCTCGACGAGCCTCTCGATGTTTTCAATCACCAACGGGTTCAGAATGTCGCATCGGATGAGCAATCGATATGAGAGTTCCCAAAATCGATTTTTTAGCGGAAGAACGCCCGCCAGTACATCGAGACTCATCGTATGGTTCGAGTGCATGCAACCCAAGGCAATGCGCAAGCAACGATACTGGATTCTCTCCAGTTTGATGAAGTGTATGTTCGCAGCGGAGCGGAAACAGAAACACCCGTACTCCATCACCGACAATATCGTTGTTTGGTACAACCTGATCAGGTCTCCTGGGTGAGCACCCCACCATGTTCCAATTATTGTTCGGAGAAAATTGATCCTGTGTTGGCATTTCTGTTTCAGATACCTAATGTGACATCCCCAGGTACCTTTAGAGTCGAACCAGACCCCGAGATATTCAAATGTGAAAACCTGGTTGATCGTTGCACCCATTAATAGAAGCTGGAGTTGCGCCGGCTCACGCTTCCTAGAAAAAACAACCAACTCAGTTTTCTCCGTGGAGAACTCAATACCCAGCTGAAGAGCCCAAGCAGACAAATTGTCCAAGGTATTTTGTAATGGTCCTTGCAAGTCGGCAGCTTTGGGCCCTGTAACAGAGACCACGCCGTCGTCTGCAAGTTGCCTTAGCGTGCATGAATTGGCAAGACAATCGTCAATGTCATTCACGTAGAAATTGTAGAGCAGGGGACTTAGACATGAGCCCTGGGGAAGACCCATGTAGCTAAATCGCGATGTTGTTAAATCGCCATGCGACAAGTGCATGTGCTTTTCAGACAACAGGTTTAGCAAAAAGTTATTTAAAATTGGCGAAAGACCATGCTGGTGCAGCTTCTCTGACAGAATGTTGATAGAAACTGAGTCAAAAGCCCCCTTAATATCCAAGAAGACTGATGCCATCTGTTCTTTGTTAGCATAGGCCATTTGGATTTCTGTAGAAAGCAACGCAAGGCAATCGTTCGTCCCTTTGCCTTTGCGGAAGCCAAATTGTGTATCTGACAGTAAGCCATTTGCTTCAACCCAATTGTCGAGGCGAAACAAGATCATTTTCTCGAACAACTTCCGAATACAGGACAGCATTGCAATCGGCCGATACGAGTTGTGGTCGGAGGCTGGTTTTCCTGGTTTTTGGATGGCGATGACCTTCACTTGCCTCCAGTCATGAGGGACAATGTTACCCTCAAGAAACTTGTTAAATAAATTCAACAAGCGCCTTTTTGCAGTGTCAGGTAGATTCTTCAGCAAGTTGAATTTGATTCTGTCTAACCCTGGGGCGTTATTGTTGCATGATAAGAGAGCAAGTGAGAACTCCACCATCGAAAACGGTGTTTCGTTCGCGGTATCGTGAGGAGACGCGGCGCGGCACGTTTTCTGTACCGGGACAGAGTCCGGACAGATCTTCTTGGCGAAAGCAAATATCCAACGGTTTGAATATTCCACGTTCTCGTTGGTACTATTACGGTTACGCATACGTCGAGCCGTACCCCAAAGAGTGCTCATCGCTGTTTCTCTCGTTAACCCGTCGACGAACCGGCGCCAATAGGTGCGTTTTTTGGCTTTCATTAAACTCTTCATTCGCCTTTCTAGCGACGCGTACTGCTGATAGCTAGCGGGTAACCCGTCTTCTCGGAAGGCCTTATATGCACTGGACTTTTCCGCGTACAGCTCTGAGCACTCTTTATCCCACCACAGGGTGGGAGACCGTCCATGGGTATTCGCGCTGGGTACTGGTTTAGTCTGAGCTTGATTCGCACTGTCGAGAATCAAGCCAGCCAAAAACCTGTACTCTTCCTCCGGAGGAAGATCTTGAGTGGATTCGATTTTAACGGATATCGCGGTCGCGTAACTCTTCCAATCAATGTTCCGTGTGAGGTCATACGAGACATTGATTGTTTCCGATGGTCTTGAACCGTTAGCAATTGAAATCACGATAGGCAAATGATCGCTACCGTGGGGATCAGGGATCACCTTCCACATGCAATCTAACTGTAGCGATGTCGAGCATAGCGATAAATCCAACGCGCTTGCGCGTGCTGGTGGTGTAGGAATGCGCGTCATTTCTCCCGTGTTTAAGATGGTCATGTTGAAATTGTCGCAAAGATCTTGGATTAATGTTGATCTATTATCATCATGAAGACAGCCCCATACCGTACCGTGCGAGTTAAAGTCTCCCAGAACTAGCCGCGGAGCCGGTAAGGATTCCGTGATATTACAAAGCGTTCGGTGCCCTGCCGAGGCTCTAGGAGGAATGTAGATGGCAGCAATGCAAAGGTCTTTACCTTTGATTAAAACTTGACAAGCGACAATTTCAATGCCTGGTGTCGAAGGGAGGTTAATTCGGTTGAAAGAATAGCACTTTTTGATCCCCAAAAGTACTCCTCCGTAAGGGTTTTCTCGATCCAGACGGATTATATTAAAGTCGTGGAAGTTGAGATTTATATCAGAAGTTAACCAGGTTTCACATAATGCGAAAGCATCACACTTTAAACTGTTTAGTAAGAATTTGAAGGAATCGATTTTCGGGAGGATACTTCTGCAATTCCACTGTAGGACAGTGATCGAATCAGTGACCTCGTTTGATGACTTAGCCATCGAAGGATACGATCGCTGCAAGGAGGGGCCATTTAGCAGTCAACTGTTTCAAAAATGTTTGCCCCTTAGGGAGAAAATGTATCAGAATGCTTTTAAGAGGATCAGTAAAATTGAAAGCTGTGAAAATTAAGTCCACTATGTCAGAAAATTTCATTAGTCCGCTACTGGACTGAGTATCTGTTTGAAAAAAGGGAACACTTGGGGTTTTTGGTGTCCCTGGAAGTGGTGGATACTCCTTGTTAGAATTAAAATTTCCAAGTCCAGGAGCAAATTGCTTCGGCTTTAGTGCATCACTTCCATTGGATTTATTGATTGTAATTGGCGCACTCTGAGTGGACGACACCTTGGCACCCTTACGAGGCAATCTAGGGGAGACTAGATTTTTCCTCTTCCTGGACTCCCCTGAGTTAACCAAAGATGTTCCCTCTTGTGGGTCGTCAGATTCTTGCTCAACGCCAGCCAAAAGAGCAAAGGAATTTTCTGAAGGGACAGATTTTTTTTTTTTTTCCATACGTTTATTTGACACGGCATTTGCAAAAGCTTTTTACGCCAGTTTCTTTTTTTACATAGCACGTTACAAAAATCCTTAAGACTAATTTTAACTATACTAGTACTTTGTTTAAAACTAACACTGAAATCACTTTATTGTTTGCTTTTTTCCTTACATTGTTGTATTTCATAATGATCTAGTATTTTCGGGTGTATTTATTTACTTTTTTTTCTGTTATTATCTAAATTTAAAAACTAAATATTCTAGGATACTTTAATTGGTGAATGATTAGCCTTGGATGAGAGTATGAGGAGATGAATTTAATTAAATTTTAACAGACGCTGTTTTTAGAAAATGATAGATAAGTTCCATGTATAGAGGATCGCGATACGCCAGAATGTCTCTAACAGGAACATGGATTGGTCTTCCTCGGACTTGTAAAGAATCTACTAATTGTGATCTGGCTTCACGATATTCAGTGCAGGACCAAACAACATGCTCAATGTCATGGTAACCTTCTCCACAAGCACAATGATTACCCTCAGCGAGCCCAATACGACGGAGATGCGCATCTAAAGTATAATGATTGGACATGAGCCTAGACATCACACGGATGAAGTCCCGACTTACATCCAATCCTTTGAACCATGCCTTCGTTGATACTTTAGGGATAATTGAGTGTAGCCATCGTCCCATATCTCCATTGTCCCAAGATGTTTGCCAACTAGCAAGTGTCCTCTGTCGAGAAGCGCTATAAAATTCATTGTAAGCGATGGGTCTTTCATATATTTCACCATCTAGTGCACCAATCTTGGCTAAATTATCAGCTTTCTCATTGCCCGCAATAGAGCAATGGGCGGGGAGCCACACTAGGGTAAATTTATAACATTTTCTTGTTAGGTTACTCAGAGATTCTCGTATCTTCCCCAAAAAGAATGGATGAAGGGACAGATGGCGAAGCATTCTTAAGAATTTCTGCATAAGAGCGCTGCGAGCGTTCCTTAAGGGAGCGCTTAATTTTATCCCCGCGCTGTTTGTACGCGGGGCATGATTTAAGATCATGCGGAAGGCCCCCGCAGTAAATACACTTTTCAGTTTCTCCACCGCAAGAGTCATCCTCATGTTCTCCCTCGCATTTGCCGCACCTTTTCTTATTGGCACAATAGGTGGCTGTGTGGCCCAGCTGCTTGCAATTGATGCAGTTCATTACCCGCGGTACAAACAGGCGAACAGGTAGACGAACCTTATCCAGGAGGATATAGTTGGGGAGGGAAGACCCGGAGAAAGTCACCCGAAGCGAGTCTGACAATGAATAAGTTGTCTTATTATTCTCAGTTTTTGCGGAATACAATTGCTTGTATTCCAGAATCTTCACATGTTCAAGTGAGGGGTCCTTGAAGCAACCAACTCCGTACTTCAACCGTCTTCGCACTTCAAACCCGGTTCGGCGACGACCCCGTCGATCTCCACTGCTAAACAAGGAATATACGCTTTAAATTGCTTTGTAAAACGTTCGCTGCGAGCAATCTGGTTTGCCTGGTCGAGGTCATTCACTAATATGCGTATCTTATTAGCTCTAACACGTGTTATCTGAGCTACGGCCGGGTAGTTAGCAGTCAGCTCCCGTGAGATTTCTAAAATATTAAGCGATTTCGTGATGGGCCGGAAATAGACCACCCAGGGTCCAGTCGAACTGGCTGGGTATGTTTTAATACGGGGAGGACTGGGGGAATCAGGGGAGGGAGTAATTTCGGGTTTATCCGGTATATCCATGGGAATATCATTCCCATCCAATGTTACTTCGCCCTCGGCCATTTAGGCACGAGGATAGCACGTGGTGTAAACGAGAGATGAAACTTATATTCAGAGGAAAGGGAGTAGCGACCGATCGGGGGAAAGCGAAATGAAAAAAAAGATACTTAGCTTATTTAGCGGCTTGTCCGGTTATTCCACTATTCACTTCACCAACCTAGGCACCGGCGAACAAAGCCAGCCTCAAACAATGATTGACTTTCACAATGTATAGGTAGTGATTTACTCTATGCACAGCACAAGAAAAACGATCTGCTTCGATCGAGAGCTCAGACGATTGTGACCTAGGAGAGTTGAAACACCTTGTTTCAACTCTCCTCGATGATGAACTTCTAGTCTTATGGTAATCACATTAACGTCCCTGAACAAATAATAATAATCAAGATTCATCTTTCCTGAATTGACAACAGTGATCAACGTTCTCAATTTATTAGATCTAGGTCATTTATAACCACGGAATATGCATTTGTTCTAATTGTTTACTCCTAGCAGCCTCTGAAGCTTGGAGCGAAGTGACCATAATTCAAAATGAACCAAATACTTCCAATATGGATACCAAATTACCTGTTTTCATAAACCCATACCACTTGTAGTCATAAATAATATCACTGGTCATATCAACCATTTTAAAGAATGCATAATGTTCTAGGGGAAGTGGTTGGAAAACAATACATAACTAAATATATGAAAAAATGGGAATCAAATTTCTTGATTTTACAATTATAGTTAATTAGTGGTTAGGTAAAGTATCTTACTGTTATTACTGTTGGAATAAGTTCAGAAATTCTTGCATTTGGGATCAAAATCTAATACTACGTTCACACTACGAGTTAAAACGTGTTTTAACGCTATCTTGATGACATTTTTCTTGTTGCTTATTATTATAACGTGTTTTAACTCTATAGTGAGAACATGGTATAACATTATTTTCAAAACAAGTGTCAGTTGTTAATAATGTTATACTGTGAAAAATAATGGTGCTTTCGAAAACGCTTTGATAATGTTTAAAATAATTAGTTACTTGTTTCAATTCACATTCATTGCTGTTTCAACTTACCTCGGCATGAGGAGAGTTGAAACAAATCAATATATTGATGCTTTGTTATTGATTTGTATCAGTTATCCCGATGTAATTTGATAAAGCATAAACAGAAGTAAGAAATTTAAAAAAAAACTATCATCGAATGTCAGGTTTGAAGGGAAAAATTTGAACTTGCGTTCGCGATGCGCGATGAACCAGGGATATTCAAGCATAGATATGCATTTTATCAGTTTTTTTTATGTTGTTCCCTCAGATGACTCTCAGCCCAAAACATTTAGGGTCATTTTTTTCTAACATTGTATCTCTAGCTTACGAATATTTGGAATTTTATAATCGTGAACCAAAACGAAGTAGTTACGGCGATGTCAGTTCTACGGAAATCTTCGTACTCGAAAGTGCAGACCCTTTGAACAATTGCATGTAGTTACCATCTATCATTCGAATAAAATTTAATTTATTATCCCATTTGCAAATAATAATTTGTTTGTAATTTTACCTAATTGAAACAAACTCAAGTTTTCTGCCCTTGTGTTTATCCAGATGACTTTTTTAATTCGTTTGTTTGATCCGCATATGTAGCTCGAGAACTGTTTAGTCGTTCGCTTCGCACTGGTACGGGCAAAAGCAAAAAGGACACTGAGTTTCGTGGCCTTTGTCTTTGAGAGGTGCAAAAAGACTGAGGTTCAGATGGCTGACTCGCCTCTTTGGAATCAAAATCCTAATCCTCATGGACTTATTTTTCAATATAGATTAATTTTAACCCAGGGCAAATATGAAAATTCATCAAAATTCAATATTAGTATGATTTATGCGGTGCAAATGCCGGAAGCAAATGGGTTTCCCGTAAAGCAGCCGAAGATAAACTACCAGAACCGGACCACGTTTCGCATGTGAGCTGCATATGGCAACTGTTACCAATTTGAATACCAGACTATCACTAAAATATACGGAGATTGCACAAAGCATGACGTAAAACCTAATCATCGGGGAGACAAACGCATAGGTCGCACACGAAGAATTCTTTTGTCCAGTTATTGGTAAGAAGAGTCTCCAACTTCACTCGACCGCAAACGACAAGGTTGACCAATCTCGGCGCGGCCAGAGGAAAATACAGAGGTGCACCTATATAGCACAGAATGCTGTTAATAAGCACATCTGGAAAAAACAGAATAGCGAAACGAGCTCCGAAATCAGCCAAATATTTCTCCGATTTTATTTATGTCAGGACCTTCTGATAATCGAACGTCGCCTCTGCCCATGTTCCGGTAGTGTGCGAAATTTGCACTTGACCATACCAGAAGGCGAACGCTTGCAGCGGTTACACGTCAAACAGGGAACGATATGGTGATCTACATAGTAAGAAATGAGGGTACGACAAAAATGAATCGTCAGAAATAGAGGAAAGGTTGGCCTAAAATGGTGCGTAGAAGTTGTACAAACTGATAAACAACACGAGAAAGAAAAGCTTTTCTTATTGAAGCAATTAGAGATAGCTTGATCTTTTTCCAGCCCCCAACGACAATAATCACGCTAAAAGAGAAAATGTGTTTTTTACCAGACATGCACACCAAAAAATAATGAAATTTAAACGACATGTAAATCAATACGAATGTAAACATTCAAAGATTGAATCGAAAATTTGATTGAAAATTACGTTAAAAGCAATTGGAGCATCAAACAGCATACAATTTTACACTTCCATTCGTGTAATATAACATGTCATTCATTTTACAGCAGTATTCGAGTAAAAATACATTGAAGTGCATTGGTTTTCCGTTTAAAGAAACTGTAATTTTCAATCCACGTGTAACATAATAATAAAATTCGTTGAAGAAAGCACGACAAGTCGTGTGTATTTGTGGTGGAACTTAATTTTACATTTATATTCATGCTCCAAATATGTGCATGAAAATAAACTTAAAATTACAAAATATTTTTGTCTGTGTAATGTTTGTCTCATTTAGCATCAACACGTTCGAAATGTGGTTCTGGTTTGGAAAGCTCGTGTCTCACTAGACCAATTTATCTACATCAACAACACTTTAATGAATATGATAACGTTAAGGTTAATGCCTCCGTCTATATAGAGGGCAGTGCAAGTGTACATGATTTGTCTCCTGGTAAATCTGATGGCACAATCCGTAGAGTCATGTCGTAAACCGACGAAGTTGTCTCCATTAAAGACGCTTGGAAGAATTTTTTCTCCATTTCCAGTGCTGTTCGGGTTGTGAGAATGCGGATAAAATGCTCTGATCCTTTCTTCATGACCCTGGAACATTGTCCCAACAAGCACAGTGTGCACCTACGACCAACAATATCGTTCGAGATAGAGTTTTGTGTCTTCCAGAAAATTGATGAAAATAAAATTTTAAAAAACTTTGGCTAGGACACTAAAACTCTAGGTCGTGTACTTTTCATTTTACAATAAATTTACCAAAAACAATTAGGGTGTTTCTCAAAAAATGGTTTTCATTGTATAACTTTTGCAGTTCAGATTTTTCAATAACATCACTTTAAAAATACTTTCAGATATTTTGAAGGAGAACAATTTGTATTAACACTCGGAATACCAAGGGGGTAAAAAAATGGGAACGCTTACTTTGACCGGTCATATCTCAGCTGTTACATAATCGATTTTAAATCTGTCTTCACCAATATAAAGGTATGTCTTTTGTGAACACGTCGAATTAAAAAAATAGAAGAATAGAGTTGTCTACCGTAAGTTACAGTAAAAAGAGTATAACAAAGTCAGTGAGAAAAAAATGGGAACGCTTCTTTGACTTGCCATATCTTAGCTGTTTGCTCACCAATTTTAATTCTTTCTTCACCATTGGATAGGTAAATCTTTTATAAAACAGTGAACAAAGAATGATGGAAAACAAATTTGTGTATCTGAAGTAATTGTAAAAACAGTAATTGAGAGTCAGTACAGACGAAATGACTTTTTCTGTTCAAACAATCGTATCACGACCGTTTGTCAACCAATTTCAATTTTCCTTACACCAATGCAATCCTTAGAGCTTCTAGACTTGTAATATATGCAATAAATAGTAGATTTTCAAAAATTACTATACTTTTTCGAGTTTTTAGGAGATAGGATTTTTACAATGTACGTGGCATACGGTTGATTGAAATTCTTTGCGACTTGTTAGTTTTACGGTTTGAAAATTACCTGTTTACTCAATAGTTCTACATATTATACATGGATATTATTATATCAAAGTGTTTGCACGGACGTGGAGAAACACATTATTGTATGTAAGTTACTAAATAATAGAGTGTGTTAGGACGATTCAGTAAATACGAAGAAGTTCAGAATTTTAAAATATTCGTCATATAACTTTAAATTTGAAGCGATGACCTATGCATTTTAATACACCAGTCGATTGTAATTGATGGCGGCTACAATTTCTGAAAAAACACATTTTTATATTTTCTCAAAAAATAGCCAAAAGTACGTAGAAGTACAGAAATTTCATTTAGTTGGCAAAAAACGTCGAATTCAAAGTGATGGCCTATACCTTTTTATATACCAATCGATTATAATTGATTTTGGTTACAATTTCTGGAAGAACGATTTTTATATTTTCTCAAAACATAGACAAAAGTACGTAGAACTACAGTAATTTCATTTAGTTGACAAATAGCTTCAAGTATTCAAAGCTATCACCTATTCCATTTATACACCAATCGATTGTAATTGATTTTGGCTACAATTTCTTAAAGAACAAATTTTTATATATTCTCAAAAAATAGCCAAAAATACGTACAAGTACAGAAATTTCATTTAGTGGGCAAATAACGACGAATTCTAAGGGATGATTTATACTTTTTTATACACTAATCGATTGTAATTGATGGCGGCTACAATTTTTGAAAGAACACATTTTTATATTTTCTCAAATAATAGACAAAATACGTAGAAGTACGGAAATTTGATTTAGTTGGCAAATAAGGTCAAATTCAAAGTGATGACCTACACTTTTATATATATACCAATCGATTGTAATTGATTTCGGCTACAATTGTTGCAAGATAAACTTTTCATATTTTCCCAAAAAAACAACAAAAATACGTAGAAGTACAGAAATTTCGTCTGATTGGCACATAACCACAAATTCCCGTACTTCTACGTATTTTTGGCTAATGTTTGAGAAAATATAAAAAATTGTTCTATCAGAAATTGTAGTCGCCATCAATTACAATAGATTGGTGTATAAATAGTGTAGGTCATCCCTTTTAATTTGCAGTTATTTGTCAATCAAACGAAATTTCTGTACTACTACGTATTTTTGTCGTTTTTTTAAGAAAATATAAAAAGTTTATCTTGCAACAATTGTAGCCGAAATCAATTACAATCGATTGGTATATATAAAAGTGTAGTCATCACTTTGAATTTGACCTTACTTGCCAACTAAATCAAATTTCCGTACTTCTACGTATTTTGTCTGTTTTTTGAGAAAATATAAAAATGTGTTCTTTCAGAACTTGTAGCCACCATTAATTACAATCGATTGGTGTATAAAAAAGTATAAATCATCCATTAAAATTCGACGTTATTTACCCACTAAATGAAATTTCTGTGCTTATACGTAGTTTTGGCTATTTTTTTTTAGAAAATATAAAAATATGTTCTTTCAGAAATTGTAGCCAAAATCAATTACAATCGATTGGTGTATAAATGGAATAGGTGATAGCTTTGAATACTTGAAGCTATTTGTCAACTAAATGAAATTACTGTAGTTCTACGTACTTTTGTCTATTTTTTGAGAAAATATAAAAATCGTTCTTCCAGAAATTGTAACCAAAATCAATTATAATCGATTGGTATATAAAAAGGTATAGGCCATCACTTTGAACTCGACGTTATTTGCCAACTAAATGGAATTTCTGTACTTCTACGTACTTTTGGCTATTTTTTGAGAAAATATAAAAATGAGTTTTTTCAGAAATTGTAGCCGCCATCAATTACAATCGACTGGTGTATTAAAATGCATAGGTCATCGCTTCAAATTTAAAGTTATATGACGAATATTTTAAAATTCTGAACTTCTTCGTATTTACTGAATCGTCCTAACACACTCTATTATTTAGTAACTTACATACAATAATGTGTTTCTCCACGTTCGTGCAATCATTTTGATATAATAATATCCATGTATAATATGTAGAACTATTGAGTAAACAGGTAATTTTCAAACCGTAAATCTAACAAGTCGCAAAGAATTTCAATCAACCGTATGCTACGTACATTGTAAAAATCCTATCTCCTAAAAACTCGAAAAAGTATAGTAATTTTTGAAAATCTACTATTTATTGCATATATTACAAGTCTAGAAGCTCTAAGGATTGCATTGGTGTAAGGAAAATTGAAATTGGTTGACAAACGGTCGTGATACGATTTATTTTTTTTATTTATTTATTTATTTATTTCGTCAATCGATGTAGACTGGTATAGTTACAGTAATGTTTACATTTTTCTTATTTACTTATATATATATATATATATATATATATATATATATATATATATATATATATATATATATATATATATATATATATATATATATATATATATATATATATATATATATATATATATATATATATATATATATATATATATATATATATATATATATATATATATATATATATATATATATATATATATATATATATATATATATATATATATTAGTAAATAAGAAAAATGTAAACATTACTGTAACTATACCAGCCTACATCGATTGACGAAATAAATAAATAAATAAATAAAAAAAATAAATCGTATCACGACCGTTTGTCAACCAATTTCAATTTTCCTTACACCAATGCAATCCTTAGAGCTTCTGGACTTGTAATATATGCAATAAATAGTAGATTTTCAAAAATTACTATACTTTTTCGAGTTTTTAGGAGATAGGATTTTTACAATGTACGTAGCATACGGTTGATTGAAATTCTTTGCGACTTGTTAGATTTACGGTTTGAAAATTACCTGTTTACTCAATAGTTCTACATATTATACATGGATATTATTATATCAAAATGATTGCACGAACGTGGAGAAACACATTATTGTATGTAAGTTACTAAATAATAGAGTGTGTTAGGACGATTCAGTAAATACGAAGAAGTTCAGAATTTTAAAATATTCGTCATATAACTTTAAATTTGAAGCGATGACCTATGCATTTTAATACACCAGTCGATTGTAATTGATGGCGGCTACAATTTCTGAAAAAACTCATTTTTATATTTTCTCAAAAAATAGCCAAAAGTACGTAGAAGTACAGAAATTCCATTTAGTTGGCAAATAACGTCGAGTTCAAAGTGATGGCCTATACCTTTTTATATACCAATCGATTATAATTGATTTTGGTTACAATTTCTGGAAGAACGATTTTTATATTTTCTCAAAAAATAGACAAAAGTACGTAGAACTACAGTAATTTCATTTAGTTGACAAATAGCTTCAAGTATTCAAAGCTATCACCTATTCCATTTATACACCAATCGATTGTAATTAATGGTGGCTACAAGTTCTGAAAGAACACATTTTTATATTTTCTCAAAAAACAGACAAAATACGTAGAAGTACGGAAATTTGATTTAGTTGGCAAGTAAGGTCAAATTCAAAGTGATGACTACACTTTTATATATACCAATCGATTGTAATTGATTTCGGCTACAATTGTTGCAAGATAAACTTTTTATATTTTCTTAAAAAAACGACAAAAATACGTAGTAGTACAGAAATTTCTTTTGATTGACAAATAACTGCAAATTAAAAGGGATGACCTACACTATTTATACACCAATCTATTGTAATTGATGGCGACTACAATTTCTGATAGAACAATTTTTTATATTTTCTCAAACATTAGCCAAAAATACGTAGAAGTACGGGAATTTGTGGTTATGTGCCAATCAGACGAAATTTCTGTACTTCTACGTATTTTTGTTGTTTTTTTGGGAAAATATGAAAAGTTTATCTTGCAACAATTGTAGCCGAAATCAATTACAATCGATTGGTATATATATAAAAGTGTAGGTCATCACTTTGAATTTGACCTTATTTGCCAACTAAATCAAATTTCCGTACTTCTACGTATTTTGTCTATTATTTGAGAAAATATAAAAATGTGTTCTTTCAAAAATTGTAGCCGCCATCAATTATAATCGATTAGTGTATAAAAAAGTATAAATCATCCCTTAGAATTCGTCGTTATTTGCCCACTAAATGAAATTTCTGTACTTGTACGTATTTTTGGCTATTTTTTGAGAATATATAAAAATTTGTTCTTTAAGAAATTGTAGCCAAAATCAATTACAATCGATTGGTGTATAAATGGAATAGGTGATAGCTTTGAATACTTGAAGCTATTTGTCAACTAAATGAAATTACTGTAGTTCTACGTACTTTTGTCTATGTTTTGAGAAAATATAAAAATCGTTCTTCCAGAAATTGTAACCAAAATCAATTATAATCGATTGGTATATAAAAAGGTATAGGCCATCACTTTGAATTCGACGTTTTTTGCCAACTAAATGAAATTTCTGTACTTCTACGTACTTTTGGCTATTTTTTGAGAAAATATAAAAATGTGTTTTTTCAGAAATTGTAGCCGCCATCAATTACAATCGACTGGTGTATTAAAATGCATAGGTCATCGCTTCAAATTTAAAGTTATATGACGAATATTTTAAAATTCTGAACTTCTTCGTATTTACTGAATCGTCCTAACACACTCTATTATTTAGTAACTTACATACAATAATGTGTTTCTCCACGTCCGTGCAAACACTTTGATATAATAATATCCATGTATAATATGTAGAACTATTGAGTAAACAGGTAATTTTCAAACCGTAAAACTAACAAGTCGCAAAGAATTTCAATCAACCGTATGCCACGTACATTGTAAAAATCCTATCTCCTAAAAACTCGAAAAAGTATAGTAATTTTTGAAAATCTACTATTTATTGCATATATTACAAGTCTAGAAGCTCTAAGGATTGCATTGGTGTAAGGAAAATTGAAATTGGTTGACAAACGGTCGTGATACGATTGTTTGAACAGAAAAAGTCATTTCGTCTGTACTGACTCTCAATTACTGTTTTTACAATTACTTCAGATACACAAATTTGTTTTCCATCATTCTTTGTTCACTGTTTTATAAAAGATTTACCTATCCAATGGTGAAGAAAGAATTAAAATTGGTGAGCAAACAGCTAAGATATGGCAAGTCAAAGAAGCGTTCCCATTTTTTTCTCACTGACTTTGTTATACTCTTTTTACTGTAACTTACGGTAGACAACTCTATTCTTCTATTTTTTTAATTCGACGTGTTCACAAAAGACATACCTTTATATTGGTGAAGACAGATTTAAAATCGATTATGTAACAGCTGAGATATGACCGGTCAAAGTAAGCGTTCCCATTTTTTTACCCCCTTGGTATTCCGAGTGTTAATACAAATTGTTCTCCTTCAAAATATCTGAAAGTATTTTTAAAGTGATGTTATTGAAAAATCTGAACTGCAAAAGTTATACAATGAAAACCATTTTTTGAGAAACACCCTAATTGTTTTTGGTAAATTTATTGTAAAATGAAAAGTACACGACCTAGAGTTTTAGTGTCCTAGCCAAAGTTTTTTAAAATTTTATTTTCATCAATTTTCTGGAAGACAACAAAACTCTATCTCGAACGATATTGTTGGTCGTAGGTGCACACTGTGCTTGTTGGGACAATGTTCCAGGGTCATGAAGAAAGGATCAGAGCATTTTATCCGCATTCTCACAACCCGAACAGCACTGGAAATGGAGAAAAAATTCTTCCAAGCGTCTTTAATGGAGACAACTTCGTCGGTTTACGACATGACTCTACGGATTGTGCCATCAGGTTTACCAGGAGACAAATCATGTACACTTGCACTGCCCTCTATATAGACGGAGGCATTAACCTTAACGTTATCATATTCATTAAAGTGTTGTTGATGTAGATAAATTGGTCTAGTGAGACACGAGCTTTCCAAACCAGAACCACATTTCGAACGTGTTGATGCTAAATGAGACAAACATTACACAGACAAAAATATTTTGTAATTTTAAGTTTATTTTCATGCACATATTTGGAGCATGAATATAAATGTAAAATTAAGTTCCACCACAAATACACACGACTTGTCGTGCTTTCTTCAAAGAATTTTATTATTATGTTACACGTGGATTGAAAATTACAGTTTCTTTAAACGGAAAACCAATGCACTTCAATGTATTTTTACTCGAATACTGCTGTAAAATGAATGACATGTTATATTACACGAATGGAAGTGTAAAATTGTATGCTGTTTGATGCTCCAATTGCTTTTAACGTAATTTTCAATCAAATTTTCGATTCAATCTTTGAATGTTTACATTCGTATTGATTTACATGTCGTTTAAATTTCATTATTTTTTGGTGTGCATGTCTGGTAAAAAACACATTTTCTCTTTTAGCGTGATTATTGTCGTTGGGGGCTGGAAAAAGATCAAGCTATCTCTAATTGCTTCAATAAGAAAAGCTTTTCTTTCTCGTGTTGTTTATCAGTTTGTACAACTTCTACGCACCATTTTAGGCCAACCTTTCCTCTATTTCTGACGATTCATTTTTGTCGTACCCTCATTTCTTACTATGTAGATCACCATATCGTTCCCTGTTTGACGTGTAACCGCTGCAAGCGTTCGCCTTCTGGTATGGTCAAGTGCAAATTTCGCACACTACCGGAACATGGGCAGAGGCGACGTTCGATTATCAGAAGGTCCTGACATAAATAAAATCGGAGAAATATTTGGCTGATTTCGGAGCTCGTTTCGCAATTCTGTTTTTTCCAGATGTGCTTATTAACAGCATTCTGTGCTATATAGGTGCACCTCTGTATTTTCCTCTGGCCGCGCCGAGATTGGTCAACCTTGTCGTTTGCGGTCGAGTGAAGTTGGAGACTCTTCTTACCAATAACTGGACAAAAGAATTCTTCGTGTGCGACCTATGCGTTTGTCTCCCCGATGATTAGGTTTTACGTCATGCTTTGTGCAATCTCCGTATATTTTAGTGATAGTCTGGTATTCAAATTGGTAACAGTTGCCATATGCAGCTCACATGCGAAACGTGGTCCGGTTCTGGTAGTTTATCTTCGGCTGCTTTACGGGAAACCCATTTGCTTCCGGCATTTACACCGCATAAAATTTATTTATTTTTTTATTTATTTATTTATTTATTTATTTCGTCAATCGATGTAGACTGGTATAGTTACAGTAATGTTTACATTTTTCTTATTTACTAAAATATATATATATATATATATATATATATATATATATATATATATATATATATATATATATATATATATATATATATATATATATATATATATATATATATATATATATATATATATATATATATATATATATATATATATATATATATATATATATATATATATATTTATATATATATATATATATATATATATATATATATATATATATATATATATATATATATATATATATATATATATATATATATATATATATATATATATATATATATATATATATATATATATATATATATATACGTAAATTTATTATAAATAAAACAATTTCAGCTTTTACAGAATCATTTTCTTATGCGTTAGAATTTCTTTTATGTATAAAATATTGTGTGAGTTTTAGTTTGGACATTGTAAAATCAATTGATTCGCAATAGCGGTTATAAACAGCCATCATTCGATTTATAGGGCCATATTTTGCATAATTTGTGCGATATGGAGTTATTGAGAATATGCTTCGGTTTCGTAGCTGTCGAGAAGGTGCATAAAAGTTCAATTTGGATAAAATTTCGGCTGAATCAATACGATGCGAGACGATATTATTAATGAACGAAAGCATTGCAAATTCACGACGTTCCTTCAATGTTTGTATATTGATAAGCATGCAGCGTGCTTCATAAGATGGCAGAGGAAATGCTATCCAACCTAGTTTACGAAGGGCAAATAATATGAATTGTTTTTGTACAGATTATATTCGTTCTTCATGTGTGCTTGAAAAAGGGCACCAAACGATGCTGCAATATTCCAATATCGACCTAACATAAGCAATATATAATGTTTTGATTGTATACGGATCTACAAAATGATAACTAAAGCGTTTTATAAAACTGAGCATGTTGTTAGCTTTGTGAATAATTGTGTTATAATGATCAATAAAATTTAACTTGGAATCTAATATAACGCCTAAATCCCTAATTCTTTCACATTTTGCTACAGTCTGTCTTCCTAAGGTAATCACAACATTCGATGTTTGTCGTTTTCGACTAAAAGTGATTAAATTGCATTTTTTCACGTTTAGCTGTAGGAGGCTTTTTTGACACCACGTGTGGAAAACTAGAATTTCGTTTTGGAATGTATCAATATCCTCGGCATTTCTTATCTCCAAGTAAAGTTTCATGTCATCGGCATAGATTAGTACTTTCAGTTTTTTGAGAAGGAAGGAAATATCGTTCACATATAAAATAAACAATAGAGGTCCTAAATGAGAGCCTTGTGGAACTCCTGAGGTGACTTCAATTGGATTAGATTGCTTTCCTTTGAATTTGATTATTTGCTGGCGGTTGGATAGATATGATTCTAACCACGTACGCAGCTCAGGCTCAATTCCCATCTTTTTTAATTTATAAAGTAACATTGGGAAGTCGATTCGATCAAATGCTTTACTAAAGTCTGTGTAAAGTGCTTTCACGTAGTTTCCATTGTCCATTGCAATCAGTGAATAGTTAATAAATTCTAGTAAATTTGTTGAGGTCGAACGACCTTTGAAAAAGCCATGTTGGAGGTTAGTAATTCTGTTTTTTATTTGAAGAAATATTTTTTCGTTAATTATTGATTCAAAAAGTTTCGGAATGCTGGAGATTATGGCTATTCCACGATAATTGCGAACGTCAGATTTTTTCCCAGATTTATATATAGGTACTAAGAAAGAACTCTTCCATGTTTTGGGAAACTCTCCAGATTGTAAAGACATATTAAAGAGCCAGAACAATGGAGTTGTAAGCTCGGTTGCTAGGTTTTTCATAAATAATGGTGGAATTCCATCAGGGCCAGCACCTTTTGATGAATCCAAATGGTTTAGAGCATTGAAAATGTCCTCCACTATGACATGACTGACACCAATATCCATAGGAAAATCTGGAAGAAAAGCAAAATAATCGCGATCGCGGTCTTGTTCAGAAAAAGTTGTATATATTTCTTGGAAGAATGTTGCAAATAGGTTGCAGATTTCTATCGGGCTATTATGTACGTTGTCATCCAAGTGCATTGTTGATGGGAAATTGTCTGATTTTAATTTAGTTTTGACGTAGTTAAAAAATTCTTTGGACTGGATTTAATCTGCTGTTCAGTTTTGGAGTTGTAATCCGCAAGTGCAGAATCTATGGCAATATTTAGTTTATCGCAAATGTCGAGATATTGTTCTAAGTGCTCGTTATTTTGATTTTTCTTGTATAGCTTGTGGGCTTTTTGTTTCCTATTTTTCAGATTTTTAATTTGCCTATTGTACCAAATAGGATGCTTCGAGCTACCGTGTCGTCTTTTCTTCTTAATGGGCACCTCTTCATGAATAATTTCGAAAATTATTTTGTAAAATACGTCCAGGGCGGTTTCAATATTCGCTTCATTCCTAAGAGTATTTTGCCAGTCGACATTACCTACCTTCCGTCTGATATTGTCATAATTAGCTTTATGGTATTCAAAGACTTCCTCAAAGTCATAGACGTTGGGTTCTTGATTTTTATGGATGAACAAAGAAAATTCAATAGCAGTATGAAAAGCTTCATTTTTCCACAAAGGAGCCAAAGATTCAGATACACAGAAATCATCCTGAGTGTTTGTAAATAAAAGGTCAAGATAGCAATTCTGTTGATTTTTTACATGATTTATTTGATTTAATCCTATGCTAGCAGTTTTGTCAAAGATGAAATTCAATGTTTCGTTTTCTCCTACGACTGGGATTAGAATATTTTCATTTTCAGAATCCGGAATAAAATCGGCATTGCGCTGGTTAAAGTCTCCGTAAATGTGAACTTTGACCTCGACCGGAAGTTCAAATAAAATTTGTTCAGCAATTTTGAAAAAGGCTTCATACGATGATATATTAGCATGCTCTGGTGGGAAATATACAGAGGCAAAAACATGTATTTCACCTGAAATGTTCGCTTTAACCCACACATGTTCAAATTCTTTAAACTTCACTGTGGGAAGAATTTCAGAATTAAATTGAGCCGAAACGCCTATAAGAACTCCTCCACCAGACTTCTTTTGAGATTCTAAAAGATTTCGGTCGTCTCTGAATACGTTAAAGCCACTACCAAAAATTTCCTCACTTTTTATGCTATCGTTCCAACTTGTTTCAGTGCCTAAAATAACAGAATAAGAGGAGTTCAATACATTATTATAGATTTTGCTCATTTTAGATGCGCATACGATTAAAATTTTGACAATATATCAAAATTTCTGAAAGCGTTTCTGATAAAGTTAATGGCAATTTGTCATACTTAGAAATATCATGCAAAACTATTGATCCGTTTTCATCCGTAACCGGTTTGTCATGGTCTGCCTCTGAAGAGTGCGTTAGGTTGGACGAAAACACGAATGCTCACAGGAACAAGCTGAACAGCGCTGAGAAAAGGAATTCGTCAGGACGGGGGTTACAAACCTATCTGGTGCGAAAGTTGAGTTAAATTGATGTACAACCGGGTATGGATTCAGTGTTTCACCACGTTGAAACCTGATACCACGCTGATTTTCAAACGGAGGCCTAGAGAATTGCACCCTTGCCGCCGCAAGTAGATCCTTATCCCGGGGAAGAGAGTTGCCAGCTGTTGGACGACCGCATTGCGTATTGTTGTTGTTGTTGTGATTATTGCTGCTATTGTTGTTGCGATTGTTGTTACGATTATTGTTGCTATTGTTGTTGCTATTGTTGTTGTCATTGAGGTTATAGTTATAATAACTGCTTCTGGATATCTGATGTTTATTTGTCTCATTAGTATTACGGCTACGTTGGTGTCTGTTTTTATTGCGATCATTTATTACCCGATGCAACTGCTTTTTATTAGCTTTTCTTCGTGCCATCGCCCTATCTTTCATCTTTTGCTGTCGAATTCTACGCTGATTACGTGTGTCGTACTCCGTCCAGTCAGAGCGCCACACTTTCTTCGAACCCAAAAAGCGCCACCCTTCAGTGGCTTCGGCAGAGGAACGGTGACCTGAGTCACCCGATTTTATTGATTGGGCATTTAATTCGTCCATCAAGCTGGGGCCCGCTGGTGGCAAACAAGCATCGCGTATACTGCTATCCAAAGTGTTAATTGAGCCGGCAAGAGATTGTACTTCTTTGAGAATGTCACTGCCAACTGAATTTGTTATAATTTTCACTTCGTCTAAAACTTCACGTGTAGGACGCGATTCACTCAGGTAGTGTTCATTACAATGAGCTGCCATATCTATGGTAAGGGTGCTCAAGTTCTGAACTTCGCTGCAGATTTTTTTTTCAATTCTCTGGTCAAATCGGCAGTGAGATCATTTACATACTCTTCAATGTGTTTTTTTGTGGATCCCATAGATATGTTGAATAGTGATGTGATATGGTTTTTCAGCGTGACCAGCTCATCGGCCTTATTAAAAGAATTAATGGCCTGCGATAGTGCCGATACAGCATTTGCCACTTGCGACGATGTGTTTATGTTCACATTCGCCACTGATTCTTTAAGCTGCAGCTCAACATTTTCGAATAAGTCAACAATTGAATTGAACTTTTTTATGTCGGCTGCTATTTGTAAGTTGCAGTCCGTTTACGTAGTTATAGATTCAAATAATTTATCCTGTTGGTACAGCACTTTTCGTGTGTCTATGCCTACCTTTAGATTATGCTGGCAATCTGCACACAGGGGAATCATGAAGTGCGAGATAAATTCTTCTTGATTGCGCTCGACTCCTACACAAGCTGCATGATAACATTTTCTGCAGAATTCACACTGCCACAAGAAACGATCATCGCTGATATTACAAGATGTCACACTGCAGCTCATTATGATAACCGTTGTTTAATAGGATTGAACACACGAGCGACGGTAGAAAGATAAATAAATAACAATTAACTGCGGACCGTAAAAACACGTCTATACTCAAAGGCGTTCGATTACCAATCGATTGTTTGAACAGAAAAAGTCATTTCGTCTGTACTGACTCTCAATTACTGTTTTTACAATTACTTCAGATATACAAATTTGTTTTCCATAATTCTTTATTCACTGTTTTTATAAAAGATTTGCCTATCCAATGGTGAAGAAAGAATTAAAATTGGTGAGCAAACAGCTAAGATATGGCAAGTCAAAGAAGCGTTCCCATTTTTTTTCTCACTGACTTTGTTATACTCTTTTTACTGTAACTTACGGTAGACAACTCTATTCTTCTATTTTTTAATTTGACGTGTTCACAAAAGACATATCTTTCTATTGGTGAAGACAGATTTAAAATCGATTATGTAACGGCTGAGATATGACCGGTCAAAGTAAGCGTTGCCATTTTTTTAGACCCCCTTGGTAGTCCGCGTAACTTTTTACCCCCTTGGTATTCCGAGTGTTAACATACCCGATCAGAAAACCATATCAAAAATATATCAAAATTATTGCTCGATTTGATATTTATATCATATGATCATATAATTTTGATATATGTCGCTTGGAACAAATTATAAAAAAAAATAAATTATATCATGTTTTGATTTGTCAATAATGATATCATATAATATATCATATTTATATCAACCATATTGTCTTTTCAACATAGTAAGAACAACAAAATAATATCTTTCCAAGACAGTTTTACGAAGCTATAATGATGCCATTAGAGATGAATCCTCCCAAGTACTGGCTCCAAATCGCATTACTGGTAGTCTTGTCTTGTCATAGGTTGGAATGTAAATACATAAGATAATGTACATTTGTAAAGTTACTCGCTGATTACAGAACACAACAGAGAAAATGTTCCGCTGTAGGCCCACGAAGCAGCAAGTAGCTTTAGAAATTTGATTAGACCGGTTTCGGCATACGACAAGCCAAAAGAGCAGCACTCTGTAAACCCCGAAGAGGAATGGAAACTAAATGTATATAAATTGCAGGCAAGCTATTAAAGAAGAGTATAAAATACTGGAACATGCGAAAGAATAGGAATAAGCATTTTGAATATACTAAGGATGTAAAGCGCAAAACAGGAACGCCCCAGAAAAAAAAATAACAAATTATAAAAGTACGCTGAACTAACTGCGAGTTCTAAGTTAGAACAACTTCTAACAAGTAGCTGTGACGTTAATAATAATAATCAAATTAGTAACACAGCGAAATTAAATGAAAATTGTACTAATGAGAATTATCTTTAACAAGAAATTATTTGATTTATTAATTAAAAACAGAAAAAAATATTTGGATTTATGTGATACAATTCTGATATTTTCAGATATATTTACTGTCCTCAATTAGATATAAACTATCTTAAATATCCGTCTGTGTGATATAATTATAATATCAAACCAAGACTCAACAAAAAGACTTTATATCAAAATAGACTGAGATATAATAAGATATAACCGATGCATTTTCTTGGTATAAAAACTTGATATTTTAACAACTATCCAGCTATATTTTATAGCAAACAGAGATATATATATTTTTCCATGATATAATATCTTATTTTGATATAATTTTGATGTTGATTTCTGATCGGGTACCGAACCTCTAGCTTCTCTCGTTAGAAAGTAATGCTTTTTACTAAAAAGAAACTATTTTTTGAGTAAATATTGCAAGATATAAAAATATATCGTATTTGCCATTTTCTGGTGATCTAGACTACAAAGCATGCTATTTCATGTGACAGCAATGGTATTGAATGTTGAGTGCCCCAATCGAAGATAATTTTTGATTTAAAAACAGTTATATTTTTTATATAAAAGTTCTTGTAACTTTGAAACAAAACAAGTTTAGTAGTTGATGTTTTTAAGCAAATTATGCGCCTACAAATTATCTTCAAGTTGTCTAAAGCGTACTTTATTGTATAATAAAAACTACAAAAGTAATAGAAATAAGAAACTCCCTAAAGCTTATATTTGGATTTCTCGTGCAATAGAAAGTATAAAAGGTATAGCTTGCATGCCTTCAGCAAATTTGTCTAAAATGTGTTGCTCTACAACTTCAAAGCTCTATCTTGAACCGTTAAAAGGTTCAATTTTGAATATTGCTAAAATTAGAACCACCCTAGCACCTGTTTCAACAAAAAGAAAGGCATTGCAAAGTACAACAACTCTGCTAATTATATTGTAATCATTTAATTTTAGCAAAAGGTTAAAATTCCTGATAAATTCACATTCAGGACCACTGTACAGTGGTATAAAATCTCAAATTCGTTGTCCATTTCTGCATCCCTTTACCATAACCAGCATTCAGTTTCAACGCCTCATTCATTCATTCATTCATTCATCTGTATGTTGACTGAAGTTGCAAGCAGAATCGAAAACCTTCAGTTCAGAGGAAATACAAATTTATTCACCCACCAAAGCATTCATATGTTATATATGTACTATGTGGAATTGAATCCAGAAAGTGGCATATTTTACATTTTTGAGCATAATTGAACTGTGTAATTTATAAAATTGAATTTGAACTAAAAATAACTGAATGAACGTGCTACTTCTAACGAATGAAGGACAAGGCAAACAACTGAAACATGCCCTTCAGCACGGAGGGCATGAATTAAATTTCGTCACAACCAACAAAAACATCCAAACTTCAACGCCCAAAGCTAAAACACAGATAGGGTGTTGAGCCCATTTTCGCCATGTTTCTATTATCACCCTACTAGGGTTGCCACCTCTTGAGAGGCTTTGACCCGGAGATTTTCACTGATCTGGGTGGTGGTGGATTTTGAGTGAAACGAGACAGAAATTAAAATCAAAGCGATTGCTTGACATTTTAGTGCACATTAATCGCTTTTTATTACTACGTTTTACTTTAACGTAAATTTTTCACGTTTGAGAACGGTTTTATCGGTTTAATGTGGTGTAGTATTTCACTACCTCGACTAAATACCAAGAATACAAAAACACCAGCTACTCTCACAGTGGAGGATAAGTCGAACGAGCATTGCTCTCCTCCACAACTAACAGGAAAAGGAGAGAAAAGGAGGCAGAGCTGCGTCATCACTCTATGTGGTATCGGTTATTCATCACCAACAAATTTTCATTTAGCAACAAAGGGGCAAAACTCACCTCCCTAGCCCAGTTAACGATCGCTGCCGGAGTAGCAACAACACCGGAAGAACTCGTTTGATGTTGACCTAGTCAGTTGGATTAGAACAAATCTGCCAGACCTTAGTGCAGCTGGTGATAAGCACCACTATGAGTGAAATGATTTGGTAAAATGCAGAAAAATAACTTTTTTACACCATTTTAAACGACTTTGACGACGACGGAAGTCGCGCATATGGCCTACCGAACGAGCAGCTGCTCGTACCCTAAGACGATTTCGCTAGATTTTCAGAGCAGAGTGCACTCAGTGCACTAGCGCGACTGCCGGAAGGTTAATTTGTAGTAATTTTGTTTGTTTTTCATTTTCTTTGCATTGTGAAAGAAATTAGCAATATTTGGTGAACTCATCTTCGCTACCTTGAAACGAAGGGTTAGTCGGGCAAAATAAATCTGAACTAGAGTAATAGTTAACTTAGACTATTTAAATATTGTGTATTTAAATATTGGTGGGTAGCCGCTGTAGACACAGCCATTGCCTTACACAATGTAGCAAACCTGCAACGACTGTAAGCACAGTGATAATAGTCTAATAAAAATCTATCCCAGCATTCGAAAGGCAAACAGAGATGAACAGCAGCAATCATCATTAAGATTGATGCTAATCGTCGACAGGTTTTCAGTGGTGATCTTGCGTGGCTTAATTTTTGTCGGTTGTCACGGTAAAGATAGATACGTCTACCTTTATCAGGACACATGTTAGTGAACTTGGGTGATTCGTAGTTATACTGCCTAAGCTCGACCCTCATTAACAGAAGACAAAGATTAAGCCCGTACGTTATTAAGCCTGTTCTAATGACCCTGCCACTTCTAGTTTTCCGATCTGTTTACTTCACATCCTTGCTCTCACTAGAGTACTATGGCTCTAATTTTCATAACTTTCCCTGCCCAGTAATCTCTAGCTAATTGAATGTCGTTAAAATGTAAAAAAGAAAATGTGACTAACATAGTCGAAATAAAAAAAGATGGGTGGGTAATGTCAGAGACATAACCGGAGTGAAGTAGAATACACTTTAGGGTGTTAATACAAATGCTACAGTTCTGACTATCTTCTTATCGGTTGTATTAAACCAGTTATTTCGTTATTTCTAATGGAAACACCGAAGTATCGGTACACGTGCATCGAAATCTTAAATATTCGAACATATTTATCCTCATATGGTAACTCTGAAAAGAGCATTTAATGAAAGTGAAACAATTCATTTGGCAATTTGGCAATGGAGACTCGGATATACTTGTACCGTTATTTCGCTATTTCCTTTAGATATACCGAAATAACTTATTTTAATTAAACCTTTCAGAAATTAGTAAAAATTGCAGCATTCGTATTATCAGCCTAAAGTGTATGCTACTTCATTACGGTAATGTCTCTGACATTACCTACCCATCTTTCTAATCTAAAACAGAAAAAATGTTTTGAAAACCTAATAAATGCATTACCTAAAGCGCTTTAAAGCTATACTTTTGTGAAATTCCGACAAAAAACAAAATTACGTGGTTGTCCAACGAGCTTTCACATTAAAAGTCTGGTCAAGAGAAAATTGACAGCAGTGATGCCACAAGTACAGATTTATCTAGAAAGGTACAGATTTTTTAAGCATTTTTGGTACAGATTCGGTACAGATTACAGATTTACAGATTACAGATTTTTGTAAAAAAGTACAGATTGGTACAGATTTTTTTACATGACAGCAAGGTAAAATATTTTAACCGTGCGATGAATCCCGGTAAACAGCAAGTATACGTTGAGTTAGACAGTAGTGATGGCACGAATCTGAAGTGGTGCTGGTATTGAGCTTGAACTGAAGCTGACATTAGAATGTGATATGCGAGAAATCTGCTTCCAGCAAATCAAAAGGATGATGTGTAAGTGAAAACCGAGCAAATTTTCTCGGAGTACCTACGTTTTTTTTTATTCATTTCGTTTATTTGATAGGCACAAATGCGTTAGCTTGGCGGTGCCAAATGCTTATGTTTTTACATTTTGGATATCTTACAACTAGGAGGTTACAATGAAATATTTTTTTTACAAAGGAAAAAAAAAAGTTTACAGCTATCTTAAGACTAGAAATAAGATTCAATATACAAGAGAGGGCCAAAAGATTTTTTTGTGAAAAAATTTAAAACAAGGGATTCACTTTGATATACAAGAGGGGGAGTAATAGTATTTTACGAAATATTTTACGGTTATCTTAAAACTAACAATATAGTTTAGTACACAAAAGGGGGAACAAATATTTATGAGAAACTTCACAGAAATCTTAAAACAAGGGATTCAATTCTATTTACAAGATGGAGGACAAGAGTTTCAATAAAGAGTAAAAATTATAGCTATCTTAAAACTAGAAATACAGAATACTAATTTGAATTTTTTAACTAAAACTTATGCTTGGTCAAGATATTCAGAGGGTGGCTTATTTCCGCATCAGTGTAGCAGCAGTTGTATCAAGGACAGGGGAGAGACAGGGAAAGAAGAGCAAAACTTGCAACTTTCGCTCGAACGGGGGGGGGGGGGGGGGGGTTCAGCGAAACAAATTTGCGCCTCAGTCTAGTAAGTCGTCGAGTACCGGATTGGCGGATGGTATTCTTCGGACCCGCGGGGAATCCTTCAAAAGTCATCGGACCTCGAGTCGCTCTCGCTTCAGTTTCCTTCTATGCATGCGTAGTGGTAAGGGCGACGGCGGTTACATAGTGGCACTCTGGAGCTGATCGGTTCCACAAGGCAGGAGGAAACTCTAAAAACGAGAAATAAAAGAGAGGGGCTAAATTGGGATATTTATCGTTTTTATGAAGGTATAAATAAGGGACATATAGGGGAAATCACGAGTTGCCAGCATATCTCGGACTGGTACATTGGGTGGTCTACCTCGGGCCCGAAGGGATTCCTTTAACTGAGACCTGGCGTCACAATACCCGGCGCATACCCAGACAACGTGTTCGATGTCATGATAGCCCTCGTCACAAGCGCACAGACTACTCTCCGCAAGCCCAATACGCCGCAAATGCGCATCCATGGTGTAGTGATTGGACATAAGTCGGGACATTACGCGAATAAAATCCCAACCCACATCCATCCCCCCGAACCAAGGCATCGTTGATACCTTTGGGATAATCGAATGTAGCCATCGTCCAAGTTCCCCGTTGCTCCACGAGGTTTGCCAACTGTTGAGCGTCCTCTGACGACAAATACTAAAAAATTCGTTGAAGCAGATTGGTCTTTCGTATATGTCACCATTTAATGCGCCCGCCTTTGCTAATGAGTCGGCCTTTTCATTGCCCGGGATAGAACAATGAGAGGGGACCCAAACAAAGGTAATCTGATAAGATTTTTCAGATAACGTACACAAGGACTCCTGTATCATCCCCAGAAAATACGGGAGTTGCTTTTTTGGCTTCACCGCACGAAGAGCCTCGATGGAGCTGAGGCTGTCCGAAAGGATGAAGCAGTGATCTGTGGGCAGAGTGTCGATGATCCCAAGGGTGTACTGAATTGCAGCTAACTCTGCGACGTAAACTGAAGCGGGATCATTGAGCTTGAATGAAGCGGTGATAGTATTGTTGAAGATACCGAAGCCAGTGGACACATCGAGATTTGATCCGTCAGTGTAGAACATTTTGTCACAGTCGACTTCTCGGAATTTATTATAAAATATATTGGGGATCACTTGCGGGCGTATATGGTCCGGGATTCCACGAATCTCTTCCTTCATGGATGTGTCGAAGAATACAGTAGAATCAGAAGTATCTAGGAAACGGACACGGTTGGGATTGTACGAAGAAGGATTGATGCTCTGTGCCATGTAGTCGAAGTACAAGGACATAAAACGGGTTTGAGAATTAAGCTCGACGAGCCTCTCGATGTTTTCAATCACCAACGGGTTCAGAATGTCGCATCGGATGAGCAATCGATATGAGAGTTCCCAAAATCGATTTTTTAGCGGAAGAACGCCCGCCAGCACTTCGAGACTCATCGTATGGGTCGAGTGCATGCAACCCAAGGCAATGCGCAAGCAACGATACTGGATTCTCTCCAGTTTGATGAAGTGTATGTTCGCAGCGGAGCGGAAACAGAAACACCCGTACTCCATCACCGACAATATCGTTGTTTGGTACAACCTGATCAGGTCTCCTGGGTGAGCACCCCACCATGTTCCAGTTATTGTCCGGAGAAAATTGATCCTTTGTTGGCATTTCTGTTTCAGATACCTAATGTGACATCCCCAGGTACCTTTAGAGTCGAACCAGACCCCGAGATATTTAAATGTGAAAACCTGGTTGATCGTTGCACCCATTAATAAAAGCTGGAGTTGCGCCGGCTCACGCTTCCTAGAAAAAACAACCAACTCAGTTTTCTCCGTGGAGAACTCAATACCCAGCTGAAGAGCCCAAGCAGACAAATTGTCCAAGGTATTTTGTAATGGTCCTTGCAAGTCGGCAGCTTTGGGCCCTGTAACAGAGACCACCCCGTCGTCTGCAAGTTGCCTTAGCGTGCATGAATTGGCAAGACAATCGTCAATGTCATTCACGTAGAAATTGTAGAGCAGGGGACTTAGACATGAGCCCTGGGGAAGACCCATGTAGCTAAATCGCGATGTTGTTAAATCGCCATGCGAAAAGTGCATGTGCTTTTCAGACAACAGGTTTAGCAAAAAGTTATTTAAAATTGGCGAAAGACCATGCTGGTGCAGCTTCTCTGACAGAATGTTGATAGAAACTGAGTCAAAAGCTCCCTTAATATCCAAGAAGACTGATGCCATCTGCTCTTTGTTAGCATAGGCCATTTGGATTTCTGTAGAAAGCAACGCAAGGCAATCGTTCGTCCCTTTGCCTTTGCGGAAGCCAAATTGTGTATCTGACAGTAAGCCATTTGCTTCAACCCAATTGTCGAGGCGAAACAAGATCATTTTCTCGAACAACTTCCTATACAGGACAGCATTGCAATCGGTCGATACGAGTTGTGGTCGGAGGCTGGTTTTCCTGGTTTTTGGATGGCGATGATCTTCACTTGTCTCCATTCATAAGGGACAATGTTACCCTCAAGAAACTTGTTAAATAAATTCAACAAGCGCCTTTTGCAGTGTCAGGCAGATTCTTCAGCAAGTTGAATTTGATTCTGTCTAACCCTGGGGCGTTATTGTTGCACGATAAGAGAGCAAGTGAGAACTCCACCATCGAAAACGGTGTTTCGTTCGCGGTATCGTGAGGAGACGCGGCGCGGCACGTTTTCTGTACCGGGACAGAGTCCGGACAGATCTTCTTGGCGAAAGCGAATATCCAACGGTTTGAATATTCCACGTTCTCGTTGGTACTATTACGGTTACGCATACGTCGAGCCGTACCCCAAAGAGTGCTCATCGCTGTTTCTCTCGTTAACCCGTCGACGAACCGGCGCCAATAACTGCGTTTTTTGGCTTTCATTAGACTCTTCATTCGCCTTTCTAACGACGCGTACTGTTGATAGCTAGCGGGTAACCCGTCTTCCCGGAAAGCCTTATATGCAGTGGACTTTT